>NC_081180.1:62417961-62717961 GCF_029867415.1 Vicia villosa
GATTTGATGCTACAAGGTATTATCAATCAAACAATCTTATTTACTGTTGATTTAGATGGCAGGATATAGTTTAAATGAAATTGCATGTAGTTCTACTTTTCACAACTTAAATGTAATTCATGTTCTTTTGGGTACATTGTAACTGAATCTAATAAAAATTACTATGATGGGCTAGCCGTTTTTGGCTATGGTTCAATTGATTGTGGTAAATCTGTGATTACAAGTCAAAAGTTTGTAGAACAGACACTAGAGCTAAGTCAGTTGAAACAGCATGTCTTACCCAATCCATTTTGTATCTCATAAATAATGTTGTCAGTTTGCAAGAAATAAATCTAAATTGATTTTGAGAAAGAAATGAGAAGTAGGAGGGAAGTTTGAATGCTGCGAAAGGATTAAAATTTAAAATTACTTATCAAACTGTGGTAGAACTTTGTATTGTTTATCTTTTTATTGTTGATTTCTTGTCACTATTTTAAGCCACAGTTCCTTTAAAATGTGTGTGAGCACTTAAAGTTTTCTGTATGGTTGTATTGGTTTCTTTATTATTGTTTTGGAAGGAACCTGAGATTTGTTATTCCTTTTTATGGTCAATTATGCTTCTGTCATTGATCTATTGTCATTACAAATACACTTGTAGTATTGAACTGAAGTGCTTAAATTAAATATACCTGGAGTACTTAAATTAAATACAACCGGAGTACTTAAATTAAATACAACTGGAGTACATAATTAAATACAACTGGAGTACATAATTAAATACAACTGGATGATGCTGAGACGGACCAAAAATTATATTATTGAGGTTGTCTAGTTAAGTTCCCTAGTTCCTTGAATGTAGTAACACATATTTACTAATTTGCATTCAATCACTTGGATAAGATCACAAATTGTTTGCACGCAATGGTAAGCACTTGAAATTCACACTTTTGAAAGTCCCAAACTGGAAGGTAAGAGTGAATTTGCTTCTCATTTGTAGGAGGGAGAGTTTTTTATTTTGGGTTAACTATAGGGATTGATTGCTTTGTATTTTGGCATATGAATTTTAATTTCTCACATTGCTTTTTTATAGCTTGGACCTTTTGTAACTTGCCTTTTTCATATGTGCCTATAGCAATGTTGCAGCGGGGAAGTTATTCGGAATACCGCTTCGTGGTACACATTCCCATGCCTTTGTTAGCTCATATATGGTATGTAACCTATTCACTGAAATTCGTTACATGTTTGGTCAATATTTACGAAGGAAATTGTGTAATTTTATGACAATGGAGTTTCAGTTGAGAAGATGAGTTATAATCTCTAGGTGTATTTATATATAATTTCTGTTATTAGTATTATTGTACTTTTTATTACTTGAAGCACTTATATTTTTGCTTCCGTTGCTACTTATTTTTATCCTTTACTTTGTTTGTCTCATGATTTGCAGAGCCTTGATGAGATTACAGACAAATCACTTCGCAGAAAAGATGGTTCAAGTACATGTGAAGATTTTGTTAGTATAGTTCAAACATGGCTGAGCAAAATTCAGGTACTAGGATATAAGCATTTACATTTTTAGGCTATGTTTGAATTGATGGAAAGGGATAGAAGAGAGCAATGTGGAATGGATTTATAAAACTTCCCTTGTTTGGGTTGTTTGAAATAGGATGAATGAAGTGGAATATAATGTAACATGTTCCATCTTATTCACTCAATACTCTATTTTCTTCCCTTCCAATTTGGGTAGAATGAGATGGAACAAGTTCTATCTATTCAATCACTTACATATTCAAACAATCAAATGGTAATATTGTTCCATTATGGTCTGTCCAATTCCATTTAGTTCCATTAAATATTAGATATTCAAACATAGCCTTATTGTCGCCTCTTATTGCAGCTCTTAACTGCCCTCTGTTTCTGTCTTTTTGTTGTATGCGTATGGTGTCATCCTTACATAAGGAAATTTGTAAGGGAGTCACACACTAACATAACACCACTCGGTGTGATAACGGGCCTCTCAAGTCTCAATAATAGTGAGCCTAACAATGTGTTGGCTATAGTAATAGAAAACATTAGAAGAATCTTGAGCCGTATCCTATAACTTTAAGCTTTGCAGGGTAATTATCGTCGAAAATAAAATATGATATGATTTTACGGGATTGGCAAACATAAATTGCAAAGTATTATTGACTTTAGTTCCTTTTCTAAAACATTTGACACAAGAATGAATTATTGTTTTTATTATTTTTCCTATAAAGTTGAAATATAACCATATGCGCAAGAGAACAAGAAAAGAAAAAGACAATAGTATATAGTACTAGTAGATTGAGTTAATATAATTTAAATAAAACCTCACATAATAATAATGTGATAGTAGAAATGTATTTTAGTTCCTTATATCATCTCCTGTGCTAATTCTTTCCTATCTCTTGAAAAAAATTGAATGCTCATTTAATGCCAATATGTGAATGATTACCACCACTTTATCATTTGTTTATCTGTTGCACACTTCACTTGCAAATTCAGAGATGGATTTATCAGTGAATATTTTAATGCGTGTTTGCACTTTGCAGTTGTTAAATGGTGTATTTGGTGAGACCAATCAGAGTGAGTTGGCAGCATTCACGTCATATGCATTGGCATTTCCTGATAACTTTCTTGCCCTTGTAGACACATATGATGTAAGTACTTTCTTTACAAACTTTACATTTCTTAAATAATCATCTTTCATGCACAATCTTAAAATCATTTTAACTAGCAATGGAAAAAGCTCGTGGGTAAGTCTTACTTATACCTCCTACATGACTCTTGTTAGATGTTTTGTTTTCCTGAGAAAGATGCTATTCATCCCATTTCCCCGAGTTTGCTTTTAGTTTCAACCACTAACAATGAAATTGGAAACTATTAGAAATTAAGAAATGTGGGATAATCTCTTTTATCATGTTATATCAATTTGGCTTTAAGATACAAAAGAAGGGGGATGACATAACTGGGAAGATGAGTGAATGGTTGTGCACTTAAAAATGTGTGTTTAGGTATTGGTAGGTGCTCCACCATTTTCCCTTGCCCTGAAGATATGCATAACATTAAGTTGCAACTTACTTGAAGACTTAGGATGAAAAGGAACACATATCACTTACTATCTTATTAGTTGGAAGAATTCTCATATGAATCACATTATGAATTGCATTAGTTATGTGCTTAATGGATGGGATGATGGGGGGCTAATACTATGGTGGTGAACACTTAGAAATGCTGATCATAAGTCAGGGCATTCAACCTAATCGAGTGTAACTCGGCTAAATGGGTAGTTCATGCACATCAAAGACACAGATAACAAAAAAGTGGGTGAGCTGTGTGATAAATCACACGTAACGAGTAAGGTCAGCTACTGATATCATGCCAATTTCAGTCTTGTATGTTGTAACATTCAATTCTCTCTGAATTCTGCAAGCCTGCCAATCATTCTATCTTACATCTTGAAGTTGAAAATCTTTAGTTTGCAATTGCAAAAACTGTTATTCCAGTTATTATACCATCTGTTCAGTTTGGGGATAGTTTGTTTGATAACGAGTGCTGAAGTTGCTACCTTTTTATAGGGTTCATTCTTTCCCCCCTTTTGTTTGGCTATTTCATCATATATTACATTTGCATTTGTTGACAGGTGATGAGAAGTGGAATCCCGAATTTCTGTGCAGTTGCATTAGCTCTTGGTGATTTGGGGTATGTCAGGACGTTTTCATGTCATTAATATCCGTTGATTAGAGGTTTTACATGACCATGGAGATTCTTTGTTGTGTTCATTATCCAGTTGATTTTTAGTTTAAAGGGATATACACATTGTTGCATTTTTTTTTCTTTCTTTAGCACTTGTATGAAAACTGGTAAGCTGCTGTAATATTGACATAGATGTTGTACAAGGAATACGGAAATAGGAAGTTAGCCACTGCTAGTAGTCTCGACTTTGAATGCTATATCAACCCCACTATGGAGTTGATTAGAATCTGCTTTATGATGTATTTTAACTCATTAGGTACTAGTTATTTGGTATTTGTAGGGATCTATTTGATGTTGTGAACTGCTTCCTTAATAATCAGCTGTGATTTCACATGCAAAATGAGGTCTCCTATCATAGCAGGCCTGACTCTTCCACAGGCTGTCATAGCAGCAGCTTTATAGCATCATGTGTCCCATTTTTATTCTACTTTTACATTTCCTTAGTTTTCTTCGAGTAGTTTTCCAGTATTCGCTGTGTATTTTTTCTATATTGAGAAGTATTTATATGTGTTATATTACTATGGTGTTTGTTATTTTCAAATTTCAATTTAAAGATTGCAGCAACTTATTGTTGATATACTAGTGTGTCTTATAGCTGATAAATTACAATGGCCTTTTGCTTCAACTAGTCTTACAGTACCCTTCTGCTCTTCCTGTAAAGGAAGCATGATCCTTTCACCCTTTCAAAAAACCTGTCATTTATATTCTTAGCTGACCTTAGATGTTGTTATGTGCAGATACAAAGCAGCTGGTATTAGATTGGATTCTGGTGACCTTGCATATTTGTCTTGTCAGGCCAGGAAGTTCTTTTGCTCCATTGAGGACGAATTTAAGGTGCCTGGATTTGGGAAGCTTATAATCACTGCTAGTAATGACCTCAATGAAGAAACATTAGATGCGTTAAATAAACAGGTAGTAATAATCATTTCAAACTGTGTGATTTTAGCATTACGTAAAATTTCTTATAGAGAACTTGTTGTACGTGTTTTTTTGGTTCATACTTGGTACAAATTTTAAAGGTTGATTTCTCACGTATTCATTTGCATTTATAAATTTATACTTATATCTATTATCTCAACGTTGATTTGATATTTAGATGATCCCACGTGCTCGGTAAAATTTGAACCTCAATGTAAGTTAATAAAACTGCCGGGATCATTATCAAAATATTTTCATCCTCTAAATAAAATAAACTAAATTGATACAGAAGTGGGTAGTTATTATAGATTTAAATTTTATTAAAATGGCACAGTTGACATGCATGTCAAGATACTAAGGTGTATAAAAATTAAGGAATACAAAACTAAGTGCTTATTTTAGTTCACAGGTTTGTGTACAGTACAGCTGAAATCTATCATATTTTGCTGTGTATTTCTTCCCATTCTGCAGTTTTGTGACATACATTATGCATATACCCATATTATTTTCTATTGTAGCAAGCAAGTTATTTTCCATGCACGTGTAACATGGTTTCTTATCTTGATTGCGATGACAATAATCATTACACTTAAGGAGTCTTGGTTATATTGAATGAGATTTGATGCTAAACATGGAAATAGTAATATAACTTTTTGGGTATAGTCATAGTCTTAATTTCCAATGATATTTTGTATCTAAGTTACTAAAAGAATATATATACTAAATCATGATAGTTCAAATAATCCCATGATAGTGATATATCTCCCCACATCATTATTATATTATAATCATAATAAAATAATATGGTATAATATCTTGAATTTTTCTCTTGTTATGTGTGTTAAGATGAAAACACTTTTGTTCTATTTATACTAATTAATCTTGGGAAAAAGATAAAATTAACAAAGGCTTATAAATTCTTGCCTTTCCCTTTTGATTTAATTGAATTTTTTATACAGGGTCATGAGGTTGATGCCTTTGGAATTGGTACATACCTAGTCACATGTTATGCTCAAGCTGCCTTAGGTGTTGTTTTCAAGCTGGTTGAGATCAATAATCAGCCTCGTATCAAACTTTCTGAAGATGTATCAAAGGTTTGAAGTTGACCATTCTAAATTGAACCTAATAGTTTAATAATCTATTTGGTATTTAATGAATATCTTTTCCGGTATTTAGGTCTCTATTCCATGTAAGAAGAGATCCTATAGGTTGTTTGGGAAAGAAGGTTATCCCTTGGTAGACATAATGACTGGAGAAAATGAACCCTCTCCAAAGGTATTATTTTGACTTATATATTTTTCTATTTCTTTTTGATGTTTTTCACTTTGCACCCATTGGCATTTGGCGAAGGTTATTGTATGCTTTCACTGGCATGCCAAGTTAGGAGAAATTCCGGAGTTACAGTAACGGTTTGGTTAAAGCATGTAGCTGTTTGTTTTCTTGGACTTAACACTGAAGCAATTATTGTATAGCACATCGATAAGGTACCTTCAACATATTTTGTATGGGTTCCTTCAGGCTGACTTGAGAACGAAAAACCAATGTGCACCCGCAGTAATGTAGATGCAGCTTTTGACAGAACCCCGTTATTCTTCTGTTTCATAACATAAATCCATTAATGGATAGACAGCCTTGCATAATTTTCTCTTCTTTTTTGCATAGGCTATGTCAAGTTTCCAGCCTATTGGCTAGCATATCTTGCCATCCAAAGAGTTGAACAGTAGTTTACAAATGTATGCATAAAATTTATTTTATCCAATTTTATTCATATACAGGTCGGAGAACGAATCCTGTGCCGTCATCCCTTCCAAGAGTCCAAGAGAGCATATGTCGTGCCACAGCGTGTTGAGGAGCTTCTAAGGTGTTACTGGCCTGGTAAATCAGGTGAGAACCTATATTAAAATAATGGTAATCACTGTGACGACTAGTAGTAGCTTATTGATAGCATTAACAACTTTCCTGTCCATAGGGTACTGGAAAGTATTGCATCATTTATAAGAACAGCCCGTGATTTATGATTTACCAACTATTATAGCTTTGTTGTACTTTTGAACCGTCTCACCCCTATTAAGAAAAAAAAGAAGTAATCTCATATGTAAATGCTAGTTGCTAAATTTATCAGTTCATAAATTCCTACATGAATTGGTTAATTGCTATCATTCGTGGGATGATCGGGATTGTAGTTTGGAACACTGCAGTATATAAAGTTGGTTTTCGACATTTATTGGCAGTTCATTTATTCAGCGGATGCGGATTTTGGCTATCAGTTTTTCTATTTTGTTTGTGACTTGCTTATTATTTTCTTAAGGTAAAACAAGGGAAACATTACCACCTCTAAAGGAAATAAGAGAGCGATGCATCAACCAACTTGAGCAAATGCGACCTGATCACATGAGGAAACTTAATCCAACTCCATACAAGGTTAGAAAATTACACCTTGCTTTAAATAATGCAATTGTTTTCATGTTGAATGATGTTGAATATTTTCTGAAAACAGGTTAGTGTAAGTGCAAAATTATATGATTTCATTCATTTCTTGTGGCTCAATGAGGCACCGGTTGGGGAGCTGCAGTAATAACAAGACAAAAAACCCAGTGGACTTGGCAAAATGGATTTCGATAGAAATTTCTTTTATACAGTATAGATGTATTTAATGTGCTTTGACTGTATATTTATGTTGGAGGAACCATTATTCTTTCAAGGCCTGTGGATTGTGTTGCAAATAAACCATCTTTGCCATTGATCATTATACTGTAATAAACTTCACATGAAACTGACTGTCAATATTACAGTTTTCAAGTTATTGATGAAAGCTTTTTCTTTTACTTCATTTAATAAGTACTTCTGATAACTAATGGATCATTTATACTTCAAAATTCATGCGTGAAAATAAAATATTCTTAACGCTAAATGTTGACCACTATGGATGTGTAATCTTTGACACGTTTAGATTCACCATGTTTAATGCTGTAAAATATGGTTTTCAATGGTTCACCTAATATGGGTTATGAGATCGATATTGCCTTGATATCGGCCAAATTTAATGACAAACTTGCACCCAAGCCGATGTAAATTACTATTTGATTCAGTAAGGTAGACAATTTACAGGACACTGCCATCTCGTATGCAAGTCAATTTGCTCATTCATTGATTTACTGTCCTGCCATCTCGTATGCAAGTCAATTTGCTCATTCATAGATTTACAAAATTGTGATGTAAAGGCATTTCTTTTCTTTTCTAACTAGTAACAAACCCGTGCATATGCATGAGTTCTGTTCGGTTACGCGAATTTGGGTACATAATTTATTTTAAATAAAAATGTTAAAAAATAAGAAAAAAAATTAGATAAATAATTGATTATTTCATATATATAAATATTTAGATCAATAATATATTTTTTCTCGTATACCATTTTTAGATTAAAAATATTTAATCATAAATACCATTTCTCGTATATAAAAATATTTAAATCAATAATATATACTTTTTCCGTATACAGACTTTATTTTTGTTTAGGTATCATTTACAAAAATATTTTGATCAAATAGTAAATTTCGTATATAAAAATATTTAGATCAATAATAAATTTTTTCCCGTATACTATTTTTAAATAAAAAATATTTGGGTCGTAAATACCATTTTTCATAATACCATTAATTTTCTTATATTATAGATTGATAGAATTTTTTTGGAAGAAAGAAGTGAGAAAGTTATGGAAGAGAAAAAAATAGAGAATAGAGAGAGATTTGATAAGTTTGATAAAATATAAGAGTTGTATTATTTTAATAATAAAATTAAGATCTTTATGGTACAAAGACCAAAAAACCACAATTTTAATGTGGTGGCAAAAAATCAAATAAGGGTATTTTAGACTTTTCCACAACCACTAATTTTCTTATATAATAGATTGATAGAATTTTTTTGGAAGAAAGAAGTGAGAAAGTGATGAAAGAGAATATGGTACAAAGACCAAAAAACCACAATTTTAATGTGGTAGCAAAAAATCAAATAAGGGTATTTTGGATATTTCCACAACCATTAATTTTCTTATATTATAGATTGATAGAATTTTTTGGAAAAAAGACGTGAGAAAGTGATGAAAGAGAAAAAAATAGAGAATAGAGAGAGATTTGACAAGTTAGATAAAATATACTACCTCCGTTCCTTTTTATAACAGACAATTCACTTTTTAGATTCATTGATTAATTAATGTATCTAGTCTATAAACAGACCAAATACATTGGTTATTCAATGAATCTAAAAACTGACTTGTCTCTTATAAAAAGGAACGGAGGTAGTAAGTTATATTATTTTAATAATAAAATTAAGAACTTTATGGTACAAAGACCCAAAAACAACAATTTTAATGTGGTGGCAAAAAATTAAATAAGGGTATTTTGGACTTTTCCACAACCATTAGTTTTCTTATATTATAGATTTTCTCTTATGAAAATAATTTGTTGATTCATTATTGAATTCAATAAACCTTGATTCTTGTGCTTTGAATTGCGCTGCAGTTTCTATAGAGTTATTAATTGAAATAAATTACTCATTCTGTTTTACATAAATGACTCATTTGAAATAAAATAATATTTTAAAATGAGTGATTTATTTCAATTTCTAATATAATTTTTTCAATTATATCTTTTAATTAATAAAAATTTCATTATTCTTAAAACATGATAAGGTTACATTAGAAAAACATTATTCTCTCTTATTTTTATATATATATTTTTTTAATATATATGAAATTGTAGACTGAGTTACTTATTGTAGGACAGATGAAATATTAAATTAAATATTTTTACGGAAAGCTATCGAAGCTCGATCAAACAACCTATACAAAGTAGGCATAACTAACTTTTAATTAACTTAAAAGCATCGTGGTATATACTAGCCCCTTCAAGCTCAAGGGTGGATTGGGATATTTTGTCTAATAAGGGCAGGTAGAGTGAAATTTTTCTTAATGAATAAAAATGATAATAGTTGACACAATAAATAGTGAATGAGTTATTTTAAATGAATGAATGATCTTCCTTTTTGTAGAATCATAATTGATCACTAATTTAGGGGCAGAGTTTGCAGTTATGAATTTGAGTTTTCAATGTGGTAGAAAGGAAATTGACTTAGAAGATTAACATTCAAACACTCAAATAAGTGAAAAGTATGAGAATGAATTGGATTACTTAAGAATAGATTGTATCATATATTTTTTCTTTTTTAATATATCAACCTATTTTACTATTAAAAAATTTAATAGATTGGATGAATGTATGTAAGAGTGTGTTCGAGGTAGATATGAACACTACCGTTCTCAGGTAAATTTGGGGATGTGTTCGTCGTTGTGTTTAAAGATACCATAAAATTTTCTTCATTTATTGGTATTACATATAAAATTTTGTATAAAGTTTATGTAATATAAATTATTTTTTTAGAATCCCAAATTTTCAACAAAAATACCTAAATAACCATGTTTCCACACTATTTAACTAACAATGTTTCAAACAAAAAATATTTCGTGTAAAGAGCTCATGCCAATTGAATTAACGCTCTCATTTATTATTTTGATAGACAAGCAAACGAATTGGCGCTCTCTATTGTTTACCTTTTTTTTTAATATTTTTTAATTGGTAATAAAATACTATATTTTAATAGGTACCATTTGTATAAAAAAAGATGTGCCTTGTACCATTTTTATACACCTCTTTTTATTTTTGTCTTAATCTTTTCCTCATCTGTTCTAACATGAGTAGTAAAAGACATATAATATTTTTTTTATTCGAGTACCAAGCCTCTGATGAAGATGCATTTTTGGAACATCTGAAAATACGAGCAACTTGAGAGAAACTTAATCTTTTGATTAGGATGAGATATTAATGATGGTGAAATAGTTAGAAGAATTGAGAGACTTCTTTCGTACATCTCTATTGTGGACAACAATGAGGATATCCAGCGTATATGGGTGCTATTTAAAGATTACAATAATGTTAAGGATATGATGTATGCACCGGATGCTATTGTTTTGATTGTTGTATGCTCTTAAATATGTTGTGGTGTTAAGTCATTTTATTTGTTGTTTTAGGTGTGTTTATGTCCATTTTATAGTAACCAAAAGTTGTTATCTATATTAAATTCTAAGGTTACACAATAATTTAACATCATAGTAAATTATCATCCAGAGCTTGTTCCAACATTGAGACAACGTTTCTATATATGTGCGTGCTGATGACATATACCATACTTTCTTTTCAATTTGTCAGTTGTATCCATTTTGATTATAATACTTGTGTTATCGAAGCAATCCTTTTTCTCCATTCTCATATTTTCACCGTGCCAAATTACACCCCCTTGATATATAATCCAATATTCCTCCTTTTCTATCACCGGGAAGCTATTGTCATATACATTAAATAAGTTTACGACTTTGTAAACGGAGAATATATGCAGGAAAACATCCTTGCGAATACTTGAACATGTCGCAATGTCATGGGAGCAAGACATATGGAAGACTTGAAACTTTATGAAGTCACACCAACCTCTACTAGTTCTACCTAATAGTATCTCTTTGGCCTCCCCTCATTATGATCCATTGTCTCCTCTACACTGAAACTGTATATATGACGTTCAAATCTTGTAACCACATGTATGCTAGCGTTGATAGTGTCCTCCTCCATAACTTTCATGCAACTTTCATTGAACAATTACCCTGATCGTAACACTGAACTTCATTTTTTGCCTCTGATTGTAAATAATGACCCAACATAAAATAGGTTGCTTTCAACGGTGTGGTTATGGGAAGGTTGCTAATGCCTTTGAAAATAGAGCTCATTGACTCCACAAGGTTTGTTGTCATGGGGCCCTATCTTCGACCCTCTTCAAATGACCTAGTCCACTTCTCCATTAGAGTATTGTCAACCCACATTGATGCATCCGTATTTGACAATCTAACTTCCTTACGGTAGTGTCTAAATGATGGATGATTTAAAGCATACTTTGCATTCACAAATTTTTTAAAGGACTCTTTTCTTTGATTTCCCACACGAAGTTTTATGCAATATGTCTAGTGAAGTAGACATGCGTTGAAGGAGAATTTTGCCAGCCATTATTAGGATTATTATATGCACTCTTAACAAATGCATGTCTATTTGAAATCAAATAAATGTTGGTTTGTGGATTGATGTGTGTTCTGAGATTCTTGAGAAATAAACTCTAACCACCACCAGTCTCACCTTCAACCATAGCGAAGGCAATAAGAATGATATAATTACTGTCGTCTTGTGCCACTGCCATACGTAATATTCCCTTATATTTCCTGTAGAACCATGATCCATCAATTTGAATAATAGGTTTGCATAACATAAAACCTTTGATTCATGGTTCAAATGTCCAAAAGAGATGATGGAATATTCTATTTCCATTAACCCAAGTTCTGTCCTACGTATATGCCATCAGTGTCTCCATAATTGCAAGAGTTCTATGAGCATATTTCTTAAGTTACACCAAGTATTATAGACATTCTTTGTACTAAGCCTCCCTATTTTCGTATACCTGCTTAAAATCATTTATCTTCCTAATCCATGCTTTCGTAGATAAGGGAGTATAATTGTATTGTGTAATGATATGGGAGATTATTGTACTCACCTTCAATGACTGGTCCTTGCTAACGAGAGGAAAAATGTCGTTGCATATTATTTGAGAGCTTATTTTACGATGATCATGTAGAAGATTGGTGGTTGTGCAACTGTGAGATGGATCCATAAAACTTATCTTCCAATTATTACTTTTCTTCCTATAAGACGCTGCCAGCCGAAACACGCAAAGCTTTTTACGATACAAAATGATGTACCTCCCCGCATAAGTGCGATCTGCAGTATAATCAACAAAATTTTCCATGTGAAACTATTTTTTATATCTCGTATGCACTCTTCTTCTTTTGTGAGAAACCTGTCTCCCACTTCTAACCCACCCTCCGATTGGATATATGGGTTGTTAAAAATATCATAAGATGGTTCGTCATCATTCAAGTTCAAGTTTTTCATGTGCTGAGACAGACAATATATGTGGCTTGAAGGTAACGCCTCTTAGTCGTCATGTTCATTTTTACTATTCATTATATGATCGACATGTGTCTCACTTTCTTCTTCTTCATCGGCAACAACATCGGCGAATGTCATTGAAGTTGTTATTTCAACTTGATTAAATATTTGAGACTGTTCAACAATTTGAGGTTGGTGAGACTGTTGAGGTGGTTGGAATAAAATATACAACTCAATATAGTTTAACCCAGAATGTACATGACTAACAAACATATTTTCAACATCTTCATCACCTTTAACTTTTAACTAAAAAAAAATTGACATGATTGTTTTAAAAAATACATGGTTTTGATATATAATTTATGTCACTGGACCAAACATTAACTTTGTCTTTATTCTCTCTCAAATGTAAGAAATTTGATTTTATTTTGATTGAAAACTAGGTAATATCTGTATTTCAGAAACCAAACCTGAATACATCAGAGACATATGTCTCTCCATTGCTGGGAGCATTAATAATGTATTTGGGTGCAAAAGACATTTCTTGAGTTTTTTTTGTCTGATATTGTTGTGGGATTGGTTTGAAATGGTTTTGAAATTGGTGCGAAAGACCTTTAATGGACTTGAAAAATAGTCAAATTGGCATGGGTTCTTTACTTAGGAAGTTAGTGCCAATTGAATTGGCTTAGTCCAGTAACCGTGCTTGCCATGCAAGTCCTGCAAAAGAGGACATCATTATATGCACCATTCCAATTGGTGCAAACACTTAAAATTGAACATTAACGCTAATTGACATGGCTTGTTACTTTTGCATGCTTGCAAAAGCTGAATTCTGCATTAATCACATATAAAACCTCATGAACTTACACTCATTGTTAATAAATTTCTTACAAGTATTTCATAAATTTATCTCATTCCCCTCACTGTAAATAACACCCTTACTCACTTCATTTTCATCATTAGCAAATACACTATAATCTTACTCAAGTTCTCACATTCTCTCATATTTTCTCACTAACAAAACAACTCTCTTAAGAATGGGAGAAATATAGAGAGGAACCATCGACAACATTAATTCTTATGTAAGTTTTTGTTTCTCTATGATTGCATTTCAATTTTTCTAACCCATTATTTTTATGAAAAACGTATTTGTGTTTTTTTAGGATCCAGCTAGATTTCGTACTCGTGTCCATGAATATATTTCACACGACGAGTATATTCAACCTTATTTAGATCATGCCAATTTTGTTCATGTTATCAAAATCATGTCCTACTCTATTGATGTTAAGTTTATCCTCTCTCTACAAGAAAGGTGGACACCCAAACCACACTTTCCATCTCCCAACCAGTGAATGTACCGTAACATTAGAGGATATGTACATGTTATTGGATCTATCTATTAAGGGAAAGGCAATTAGTGGAGAGGCTGACTTAGCCAATTCAATATGCGTGGAATTTTTAAGTGCCAACTTGTTAGATGATACTTCGAGGGGCTAAGATATTTTACTTGCGCGCCTTAAATATCATTACAATTGTATAAGATTAACCGAAAATTCCACCGAACGACAAAAAAAATAATTAAAACTAGATGTTATATTATGCTACTAATTGGGTGATAAGTGCCAAAATGTTGCTATTTTGAGTATATAGTTGTGGCACTTATCGATTCTATTCATTCTGATTTTGTAATAAAATCCCCACTTTTGTGTATATATTCGCATACTTTAGTTTTCATTTGTTTTATGTATCATTTACTAGCTTTTCTTTATATTTTTGTAGGTATTTTATATTTTGGGAAGCTTGGAATGAAGTGGGCAAGTTTGGAACACTTTGGAGCAATTTTGAAGCCATTTTGGAGAAGTTTTGTTCAGCAAGCTCCGCTGAGCGCCCGTCCAGCGCGCTTTCCAGTGGCGAACCAATTTTCCTGGCCGCTAAGCGGAGGTCCTGGCCGCTGAGCGGAGCCCTGTTTACTGTTCTAGATATTTTTGTAATAAGTGTTGTTCGCTCAGCGAAGTTTGCCCGCTTAGCGGACCTGCGCAGAATTGTCTTTATATTTCTTCATTTGTAACATTTCTAGGGTATGGTTTTGGAGAGTTTTTGGTTCCAACTCCATCATTTTCATTCTTAGATCAAGATTAGCTTAGAAAACAACACTGGGTCATGCACTTGGAAGATCGGAGGTGGATTTCTCATTAACCGGAGCTGACAACCTGCGAGATGTTTGGTTTATCTCTTCTCTTCTTTGTGTATTTCTTTTGTGTTGGGTTTGTTTATATAGTTACTCGAATCTTATGTATATTTACCGATTATAATGTTATGTTTAACTTGCTTTACAAATGTGTGTTGATGTTATCCTGGATATTTGCTCTATGCTGGGGATTTAGGTTGCTTTAGAGATAAACTTCTTGAATCCTTATCTAGGATGATAATCTGTTGGTTCTGAACTCTAGAGATAGATTTAGAGCTAGCATTCATTGTGGGTATCTGTACTTAATGCTTTCGTGTTTGAGCGGCGCATGAGAGATCGCCGACGCGAGAACACGGATGTTCTCGCGACTTCGCGTTAGAGATAACCTTAGTTGTGAGATGATCTCGTTTGTGCTCCAGAGATGGACGCTTATGTCAGAGATACGTGATGACATAGATGAGTATCGTAGGTTGAGTATAACGGGTTGGTAAGTGTATGTTTGTGAATAGTGAATATATTTACATTCCTGATAAGTTATTTCTCTTCTAAGAATGTGTTTATTCTTTTCCTGTCTATATCTTTGTTTACTTTTTGCTCATTCAATCCAAAGTTCGAAACCGTAGAAACTGTTGAATGGCATCTCTCCATCTCTGTGGACGATAATTCCTGGATCAATATTTCCAAATCTTTTTTCGTTTCTTGCCCTATACTGCAGTCAACATTGGGTCATTTTTATTTCCCGATAGTAACAGTTATAGTGTACATATTATGTATATATTTTTGGGTTAATGAACTTTTTGGTCCCTCTAAATATTGCAGATTTCGTTTTTAGTCCCTATAAAATTTTCCTTTAAGAAATCGTCCCTTCAAAATTTTTCATCTAAACTATTGGTCCCTAACGTCAAATTTGCTAGAGATTAGCTACGACTTTAGCCACCGATTAGCTACGAAATTTGACGTTAGGGACCAATAGTTTAGAAGAAAAATTTTGAAGGGACGATTTCTTGAAGGAAAATTTTGGAGGGACTAAAAACGAAATTTGAAATATTTAAAGGGACGAAAAAGTTCATTAACCCTATATTTTTTAAGACACATAAATAAAAAATGAACATATAGTTAGGGTTTCACTTGTTTGTCCTATCTTTATAGTTCTTTATGTAAAAATACAAAAAAGTACATCTATATTGTATGGATGCGCCATTTAACTTCAATATGGATTGGTCGAGATTGCCATCCCTAGCACCCATCAACCTCAACAACTTCGCATTCCTCTATGCAACAAAGTAAGTTTATAATATTATTTTAATTTACTTACTTTAAAATATTAACTCTAAATAATTTATTTTAACTTTTTTAGCTTAGGTGGTCCACCTGTGGGATGAATTACACAAGATGTCCTATAAACTGCATCATGGCCTATCAAAATCTCTTAGATCACCTACAATCAATCAAATAATGTATTATCAATAAACTAATTCTTTCATAATAGTTTATTTTTAATAATAACTATTTACTGATTTAATTTATTTTTTATCTATAGTTTATTTGGAGGTCATATCTGGTTCTGAAACATCACCATAAAAGGAACGAAGAAGGTGCATCCGTTTGGACTACAACAACACCGATCATCAGGTTCACCAATGTGGTGATGCACCATAGTGACTAAAATTCTGGCATGACAGAACTCAAATGTCATATGGAATGTCATGACATCTGGTCTGTTATAAACACTACAATGGTAGGTGAACTTGATCCTCAATTTTACTTCAACACTAGTATGCTTCACTATCAGAAGAATACTAGAACCATATACACATAGGATTAACACATCTATCACACACAGATTCTGATATGCGTGGCTTTCACACAACACCTACTTTATCATTATTTCCTGATGTCTTGTTGGATGTTATAACATCCTATACCAGATTAATAAACTAGTGCATAAAGTAAATAACTCACATAATTGTTCACCCAGTTCGGTTAAACCAACCTACTATGGGGGCTACCAAGCCAGGGATGAAGTCCACTATTAGCAGTATCAATTTGAAGCTAAACTCCCCCGTTTACAACTTCTCACTTAATCACTACCTAATGAACCTTCTACCTAGGTCCTCCCTAGATATGAGAAACCACTCTCACTCCCAATCATCGCAGTGATGTCTAGCAGTCAGCACCTCAGCCACTACATCAACGACCTAATTTCCAACATTCTAAGCACACAAACAAAGATAACTTAGAGTTACTTCAAAAAGCTTCCTCCAAGAACAATACTGCACTCATTGCTTCACAGCTTCTGAGTGAGTAAAATAAACCTCTTACCCACAGGCTTCGAGGTACAGATCAGTGACCATCCCACAATCCGGGTGATTCACTTACACGGCTAACCCTAATGATTACATCTTTCTTAAAATTGGATTGCCTACTAAACTAGGCTACATAACTTCCTATTTATAACCTACTCCCAACTGGACTTGGGCTTACAATCACGTCGTTATTTGCTGTTACAAATCAGCAAAAAACTTCTGCTAAAAGAAAGGTCTTCAATCATGAGTTTCCTAATTTATCTCCATAATTGGAAACTGCATAATCTTCAATATTCTGACTTGATTCTCTTGACCTTTAAACCTATGCCACATAGGATTGCATAATATCGCATAGAATATTCTGCATCTGTTTAATGCATATTGAATCTTCACATTCCAGCTCAGCAGGCGCAATGTCACTTGCTTCTGCATATCACATCCTATAGGACATGATGTCACAGCCTTTGTCGTGACATTCCATAGAACATCTTGCTTATATCTGTTTTGTACTTGGTTATGTTTGCAAGTTCTATACATCCTATTACAAATTGTTGCTACTATATTTTAGCTAAACATAAATGCCAATTAAATAATTCAGGGAATCAACAGTGACCGCGATCATCGATAAGTAGTAAAATCCGGGTTAAACTTTTAAATAATTTTTTTTGTTAAAAATATAAATTTAAAAAATAGTATAGAAACATGGATAGTTGAGTATTTTTGTGATAAAACTTGTTTATTAAAAAAATCAGAATAAAGTGTTCATTAATTAAAATTTCCTTTAAAAAATTATTAAAATATAAGTAGTAAAATCCGTGAATCTGACATAGTCCAGGTTCCTTCCTTGTAGTATTAATTACGCGTCACAAGCTAAAGCTTTGTAAACAGTAATCAAACCAACAAAAAAACAATTAAAATATTCATTCCCATCTGGCTCACTCAGCCTTGTATGCCCCAACAATTACGCTATGGAGATTCCAGTTCTGCATCCATACATCAACCCAATCACACTAACAACAACACTTCTCTTTCTCTCTTCCACACAAAATGAAACCCAACAGCAGCATTACAGTGTCAGCCAAAACCGACTCCGAGGTAAGCAGCCAAACCCAATCCTCCCCGGCAAGATCACCCCGACGCCCCGCCTACTATGTCCAAAGCCCATCACGTGACTCCTCCAACGACGAGAAAACTTCTAACTCCTTCAATTCAAGCCCGCTTCAAAGCCCGTTAGCCTCTCCTCCTCATTCTCATTCCAACTCCTCCTTAGGCCCCCATTCTCGTGAATCTTCCTCCACAAGATTCTCCGCTTCTCGCAAAAGCAGCAGCGCCTCGCATACCCGGAGATGGAAGCCGTGGAAGGATCATTTCTATCCCATCGAAGAAGAAGGCCTTCTCGATGATCACGACGATGCAAACCACGGCTTCCCTCGGAGATGCTATTTCCCTGTTTTTGTTCTTTGCTTTACGGTTCTCTTCACCGTTTTCGCTCTCGTTCTTTGGGCTGCAAGTCGCCCTCAAAAACCCGTCATTTTCCTTAAGGTACACTCTTCTTATTTGTTTTTTAAATCAGATATCATCTGTGCACAACTGCAGAGACTAATAATATTATTTTTTCATTCTTTTATTATTTTTGTCAGAGTATTACATTTGATAGATTTATTATTCAAGCCGGTGCGGATGTATCAGGAGTTGCAACTTCCATGGTGTCAATGAATTCAACTGTGAAAATGACATATAGAAACACAGCAACATTTTTTGGTGTCCATGTTGCATCAACTCCATTAGATCTCAATTACTATGAACTTACACTAGCCACTGGAAATGTAAGTGTATACTGTATACTGTATAATAAAGAAATAAATAAATAAATCTATTATATAAATCACATGATAATAATTATTTTTGTATAATTTTCAGATTCCTAAGTTTTATCAATCAAGAAAAAGTGGGAGATCTATACATGTGATGGTGGAAGGAAACCATGTACCACTCTATGGAGGTGGAGCAAGACTAAACACCTTGAACGGTTCACCGGTTGAACCGGTTTCATTGACATTGAGTGTGACAGTAAGGTCAAAGGCTTATGTTTTGGGACAATTGGTGAAACCTAAGTTCAACAAGAAAATAGAGTGTGGTTTGATTATGGATCCGAAGAAAATGGGTGTGCCCATTCCACTTACAAACAAGTGCACGTATGAGTTGTAGATTCAACCATACGTGGAAGTAATGAGAGATAAGTCATCATAGAATATAATAAGATTTAAAGGGGTTTGAGTATTTATTTTATTAGAGACTAGATTCTCATAATGCAGTTTTCTTTGGCTTCACTCTGTGTCAGAATTCGGTTTGTTTTGAAGGAAATAGCACAAGAGTGTGATATGGATTTTGTCGGTTGTTTTATTTCAATTGTTATATTTTAATCACAAGGTGAATGAAATAAGCATAAAATGTGTATTGATATGTTGTCGGTTTCTCTTTATTTTTCTTTTCTACTTTTTTTTGTTTGTTTATATATTCAGTATAGTAAGTAACACGTAGTTTACTAAAGAAATACTAACTTTTTCACTCAAATTTATTATGCAAGTTTTCTTTTTAAGTGTTGATTCTTAGAAATTGTTTTTATGAACGCGAACACAAATACTCAAACTTGTTACAATATACAGAGTTCATATACTTTGAATTCAAACGAATGGAATTCAACTACCAATATAAAAAAATATTCATTTTATTTTTTCCTTTTAAATAAATTACGACTATGGTATATGCTTAATTCGATAAATCATCTTAAAAGTATTGACCACCTTCCGGTTAGAAATATCAAGTCATTAAGCTCTAACTAAATACACCAAGTCGATGTCAATTAATTAATGGCAAGTTTTACTTTTAACAAATGAAGTTGATATACTACTATTAAGTAGGATTTAATTTAGATCTTATTAATGGTAAAAAAAATTTACAATGAACTCCACATATTATTAATCTAGTGATGTTTAGTGTTTCAAACAAATCTGAATCAAATCGGAATACGGATTAAACTATGGTGTTTTGGTTGAATGTTTTTTTAATTTAAGAAAAAATTTAATTAAATCAATGAAATTCGATGATAATTGGTTTGAGCATCGAATTTTCAATGTTTTACCCGCAAATCCGTTTACGTCAACCATTTATAAATAATTCTCATGATTCATATCATCATTATCATAGTAATTAGTACGCCAAACATTCTACTTCAAGAAAGAAAAAAAAGTAAAGTGTCATATGTAAACAAGTTATACTATTTTAATTTGTTATTAAAAACTTGCTAGTATATTGTGCTAATCGAACACAGAGCTTTGAAATACTTTCATTATAATATTGTACACCCCGAATTTTGTTATATAGCCCGGATCAAGTCATTTTGCACACCAACAATTTATGAATGTCCATAATAGTATATATTCTGATTTTTTGAGAAGTCGCATTAGACATTGCATTTCTATTACAAAGGGTTGGACAACGATCATGAAACTGTTACACATCTTTAATAAATATGTTACAAATGGTTAATAAAGTCGTTACATTTCTTAAAGATCATTAAACACGCTCGGGCTATAAAAGAAGGGGAGGCCAATGAATAGAGGGAAATAGAAGTATACGTATAAAAAACCTTGACCACACAAAAATCACTAAAAATCACATACATTCGTGATTCCATGTCCAACTTCAGGGGAATTATCTGTCGCTACGCAAAAAATACCTGAACGTCTAAACACTCGAAATAGACACATAGTCGCCATCCAAATTTATTTATTCCCTAGGAAAGGGAAAATAATGATGAAAACCTTAAAAAGGACAAAACATGGTCATTGCAATCAATATAGGGTTCAGGAGTCGGTTATGCGAGGGGAAGATGTTAGACACCTCTCATATCCATTGTACTCAATGGGAATCTCCTAATAGAATAGGGTTGGAATGTTTGTTTAAAGAATGTTTGCATTGCTTGTTTTTTATTTATTCATTGTTTATTTACAAAAGAAAAAGAAAAAAGTTTCATTTATTTATTATTATTGAGTTCGTCAGGGGTTCAGTTGGTGCGGTAAAGTAGGAAGCAAAAGATTGCAAGTTTTCTTTTTCACTTTTTTTCTTTCCTTTTTCCAACCATTTATTTCTTTTCAACCACAAAGTAGCCAAGACATAAGCAGCAAAAATAATGCTTTCCCCAACTTGAATACAACTGAACATGTAATGTGATTGCTCCTAACTTTCTAAGGTAAGGAAAACAAAATCAAAGCACAAGTTAAGGTTGAAGGGTCAAGTGTTCAAGAAACAAATTTAGAATCCATACAAAAATCAATAAAGAACTAGTTAGTTATTTACAAGTTCAACATTTTCTATACCAACATTAATTCTGACATTAAGGTTCGAAGGGGCTAACAAATGCTCGCACACTCACATGGTAAAATACTTTTGGTTAGGTGGTTATGAAAAAATGAAACAAATGCCTTGATCATTTTCATGCTTTCATATAATCAACATAAATAACAGATTAAACATAATAAAATTTAGTTAAAACAAAGATTGTGGCCTCCAACATATATGAACAATGGAAATCTTCCTCACATTTGGGGGTGGAAACAAACATGATTCAATAAAAAACAAGTAATGCATAAGAATGAATGACATGGAAATTATACAATTGAAAAGTTTCATAAACATGTTATGCTATAGAAAGCGGTAAACAAGTACCTTGAATGATACAACTTCAAAAACATCATTACCATACATCCGCAAGTTAAAACACTCAAACTTGAAAAATCACCTCAAAAACCTTCAATTTAACAGACCAAAATTGGAGTCTAAATAACAAACAATCATTATTAAAACTACTTAAAAGAAGGCTATACAACATAAATAAAAGGATGGGCCAAGAGTGGAAAAGAAGAAGAGAGATTTTTCCTTGTGCATCAGATCACACTAAGCGCGCACAGAGCACACTAAAGGGGTTGCCTGCAACATGGCTTTTCTAAATAATTTCACAACTCAATCTTCCAACACTCTTTCCTTTTTATTACATATACTAATGAATATAAAACTGTAAAAACCTACAACCGTTGGGGTGCCTACCAACAAACGCTTGTTTTACGTCATTAGCTCGACGCCTTTATTGTGCCCGTATAGTAACTTCCTCTCTTCATGCCATGGTGATGTATCACCGTGCAAACCTAAAGAAAGTGTCCTAACTAAAGCACTTAACAAACGTTACAAATACAAATATATGTACAACACTAGCACGAACACAAAAGAAAACGTAAATATACAAATATGTACACAAACATTAATTAACACACATATACAAATATGAAAACAAACACATTATGAACATAATAAAAGATTTGGTGAATGTCGGATAAACCAGTTGAAAAGTGAAGATTTGAATTTCAGAACTGGTCCAATTTCAACTTGTTTCGCCAACATTCACCAAACAACATATACTCATATGTAAACATATACACGTAAAAATATTCAATTGAAAATATACAATATATACGATATATACAAAGCTCAAAACCATAGAAAGTATTGCGGTGCAATTCAATATCAAAACACCAATCTCCGACAATGACGCTATTTTGTTGAAACGGTAAAGCAACAAGCAAAAGATTGGAAGTATTTCGAGATTTATCGTCTCCACAAGGATCAGTGGAAGGGAAAGAATGTCGTTCAACAGTCTCTATGTTTCTGAGCTTGGGTTAAAATGAGTTTAAAAGTAAAGTGCGGAAAATAAAACATATGAACAGGAAATAAATACATTCTTTGGATATGAGAGAACTCTCGGGATTGAATTTCATATACCCGTCAAATATTTAAACTTATTACTCAGTCGTACTCAACCTAAATTACTTGTCAATATCATCACATATCACTCACACAGAGGTTATGTCTAACGCAAAGAGAGATATCAACCTTTTTTAAGTAATAATTAATAAAAAAAACATACTAATTATTAAAAACCGTGGAGGGGGACTTCAACACAAAATCAGCTGTGGAAGTGTTTATTTCTTCAAGATGATATTGGGACTTAATGTATTTTGGGAAGTATTTCTATTTCGACAGAAAAGTTTGAAACAAGACTAAGTAACTGTTTTTTTAGCCTTATCCATTATTGGGAGACACATGGAAGTTTTAGAAGGGCGAAACGCAGGCAAACAAGAACGTATCACGCTCTAGAGAAAATACTGTTCATTATAGTTATTTTTATATAAATAGGAGTTTTTAGATTACAATTTCATGTGTTGGAATTACTACAACAATACTCAAAATACTCAAAGTATCTGAGCAAAGGGAGAAACAAGTAATAAAGTGCCATGTATGTATTCAAACACCTGTCTTCATTTATGCAATGTCTTTTTCATTTATTTTCTGTCAGAAATTCTTTATTTTTCTTCCAAGTATTTACATTCAAGCCCGTACTTATCATAGTAATTTCGACCACGTCGAAATTATTGTCGTTTACGCATAAAATAACACAACAATTGAACAACGTTTTAGCACATGTGTCCTAGGATCAATCTAGTCGACCATGCAAGTAATCTACTAGGAAGACTAACGCTTGTTTACCAAATTTAACTGTAAGCAGCAGGGTTCCGGGTGAATGAAGAAGTCTCCTACAATATGAAGGATAGAAAAACACTTAGAAAGGGGGGGTTTGAATAAGTGTAGCTTTAAAAACTTGACAGATAAAAATAAATTGCACAGTTATTTTTATCCTGGTTCGTTGTTAACTAAACTACTCCAGTCCACCCCCGCAGAGATGATTTACCTCAACTGAGGATTTAATCCACTAATCGCACGGATTACAATGGTTCTCCACTTAGTCAGCAACTAAGTCTTCCAGAGTCTTCTGATCACACACTGATCACTCCAGGAACAACTGCTTAGATACCCTCTAAGACTTTCTAGAGTATTCTGATCCACACGATCACTCTAGTTACTGAAGGATAGAAAAACACTTAGAAAGGGGGGAATTGAATAAGTGTGACTTTAAATCTTGGACGATAAAAATAAATTGCACAGTTATTTTTATCCTGGTTCGCTGTTAACGAAGCTACTCCAGTCCACCCCCGCAGAGATGATTTACCTCAACTGAGGATTTAATCCACTAATCGCACGGATTACAATGGTTTTCCACTTAGTCCGCAACTAAGTCTTCCAGAGTCTTCTGATCACACACTGATCACTCCAGGAACAACTGCTTAGATACCCTCTAAGACTTTTCTAGAGTCTACTGATCAACACGATCACTCTAGGCTTAGTTCACTCCTAAGACTTCCCTAGAGTATTCTGATCAACACGATCACTCTAGTTACAAACTGCTCAGCCAACTGCTAAGACTTCCTAGAGTATACTGATCACACGATCACTCTAGTTCCTTACAACTTAATGTAATCTATTCAAGAGTTTACAAATGCTTCTTAAAAGCGATAATCACAACTGTGATATTTCTCTTAATCGTTTAAGCTTAATCTCACTAAAATATTACAACAGCAATGTAGTGAGCTTTGATGAAGATGAAGATTCTGAGTTTAGATTTGAACAGCGTTTCAGCAAGTTGATTTGAATTGTTTTGGTGCGAATCGTTAACCTTGCTTCTCATCAGAACTTCATATTTATAGGCGTTGAGAAGATGACCGTTGAATGCATTTAATGCTTTGCGTGTTCCGTACAGCATTGCATTTAATGTTATACGCTTTTGTCAACTACCTCGAGCCTTGTTCACGCTGTGTCTACTGACGTAGCCTTTAGTAGCTTTAACGTTCCTTTTGTCAGTCAGCGTAGTCTGCCACGTGTACTTCCTTCTGATCTGATGTTTGTGAATACGACGTTTGAATATCATCAGAGTCAAACAGCTTGGTGCATAGCATCTTCTGATCTTCTGACCTTGAAGTGCTTCTGAGCGTGATACCATCTTCTGATCTTCAGTGCTTCTGATCTCATGTTCTTCTGATGCTTCCATAGACCCATGTTCTGATTCTGCTTCGACCATCTTCTGATGTCTTGCCAGACCATGTTCTGATGTTGCATGCTGAACCATTTGAGACACAACTTCTGAGCGCTGAATTATGCGTACTCTTTATATATATTTCCTGAAAGGGAAATTGCATTGGATTAGAGTACCATATTATCTTAAGCAAAATTCATATTATTGTTATCATCAAAACTAAGATAATTGATAAGAACAAATCTTGTTCTAACAATCTCCCCCTTTTTGATGATGACAAAAACATATATAAATGATATGAATTTGCGATCAGAAAGAGTAGACGGCAAAAGACAAATTACACAGCTATAGCATAAGCATATGAATATGTCTCCCCCTGAGATTAACAATCTCCCCCTGAGATAAATAATCTCCCCCTGAAATAAATACTCGAAGAACTTTGATAAAAGACTTCCCTGATTATTTCGGTAGAGACGATCATATAAGCTTCTGCCTTCAGAGAATTCATAGCTTCTGACTTCTGCTTCCATTGGACAGCTTCAGAACTTGAATTTCTTTAGATCCTTAGAACACTCACAGCTTCTGATTCCTGCTTCCATCGTGGACAGCTTCAGAACTTTGAATGTCTACCAAACATCACTTCATGCTAGATTTGTATCAGAACATTGTTGAATGTACCAGAGCATCATCTGAGCATCTCTACATCCTGAAATGTTACAGAACAAAAACTAAACGACAAAAGTCAGCATGAGCGAGTTAAAACATAAAATGTATGTTTGACCACATTATATGTATCAGAGCCATATAGGCTGAAATAATGTATCAGAGCAAATAATGTATCAGAGCCATAACATTATATGTATCAGAGCAAATAGAATTTTGTCAGAACAGGATAGACAATGATATTCAAATTCTATTATCAGTGCTTCTGATTCATTCTTCTTTCTTGCTTCTGATCTCTGAAGCTTGACAGCACTCAGCTTGCTTCAGTTTCCATGGTTTTGCTTCTTGTGTTTGCTTCTGAAGATTCACTTCACTTCTCTGTACCTGCAAAACACTTAAACCATATAGAACTTGCAGTTCTTGTTAGTGAATGTGTGGGAGCCTTTACCCAGCAACTGATAGATTTAATCAAATCATTTATCATTTATCTTCTCCCCCTTTTTGTCATAACATCAAAAAGAATATTTAAAAAGATTCAGATGCATAAAACGACAAAAGAAAACATTTACTGGAATGTAAATCAAAGACACTTTTTATTGATAATCAAAAGATATTACAAAAGGTTCCTATGTTTAACAAGATGAAAAACATTCCTAGCAAATACAAAGTAGAATTTCCAAAGAGGAAATCACTACAAAAATTAAAAACAGAACCCTAGCTAGACACGCTCTGTGTCAACCCATCAAGAATCCCGGAGGACTTCTTGTCTTCCAGACTGAAACCTCCACTGTAGGAGAGATCCCAGAACCAAGGAGGAAGTGAGGGACAGTTCACAGACAGAGAGCTAATGTTGCAAACGGGGCTTTCCCTCAACATAGAAGTCAAGAATATCATTCTTAACCTCCTCCCATAACTCAAGAAAGTCTTCTGTCTTTGGATGAAAGTTGATAACAACATCAAAGAAGATTCTGACTTGAGCGGTATTAGAAGAGCCATCCCGAGATGCACAGAGATCTGTCGCCTTTGAGTCATGGAGCTTCAACAGGCTTAGGGTGAACGCTGGGTTTTGAGAGAAGAAAAGAAAAACGAGAGAGAGAGAGAAAAAAAAACTTTAAGAGGAAAACAAAGAGATAGGAAACCAAAAACCATTTTGAAGAGAATTTAAAAGAAAATAAAGTGAAACGAATGATGAAAAGCATTTAATGTTACGTGACGTGAGGAGAGATAATAAAGACAAATGAGGTGACTAGCACAGTTACCTATGGTCGGCGTCCCTTCAACTGCACGCGCGTTTATCCATGAATAGTAACGACAGGTTTACCATCCCGAGATAAAACGTAACAGCTGTTTTGCTTTAAAAGAGGTTCTGAATCAACTTAGACAATGAAACGTTAGTAATAACCGAATCATAATTTCTAAAAGAATTCAATCAGAACTTCTGACCAAAAAAATGTTCCACATTCATTTCAGAAGATACTCATACATGAGAACTTCTCATCTTCTCATTCTGGGCATAAATCCATACTGATGTTCTTCAGAATGAACTTAAACCTATCTTCAGCCAGGGGTTTTGTAAAGATATCAGCCCATTGATGGTCTGTATCAACAAAGTTTAAAGATATAACACCCTTCTGAACATAGTCCCTTATGAAATGATGTTTAATCTCAATATGTTTAGCTTTTGAATGAAGAATAGGATTTTTAGATAAACATATAGCAGAAGTATTATCACAGAATATAGGAATGTTACTCTCAAATATCTGATAATCTTCTAACTGACTCTTCATCCAGAGCATCTGTGTACTACAACCAGCAGCAGCTACATATTCTGCTTCTGTCGTTGATAGAGCAATAGTTGCTTGCTTCTTGCTGTACCAAGAGATTAAATGACTTCCAAGAAATTGGCAACTTCCTGAAGTACTTTTTCTTTCAATTCTGTCTCCAGCATAATCAGCATCACAGAATCCTACTAAGTTGTATTCTTTAGATTTTCTGTAAACTAAACCAACATTAGTAGTACCTTTCAGATACCTTAGAATTCTCTTAACAGCAGTTAAATGAGATTCTCTAGGATCTGATTGGAATCTAGCACACAAACAAACACTGAACAGAATGTCAGGTCTAGAAGCAGTCAGATATAGGAGAGATCCAATCATACCTCTGTATAACTTCTGATCTACCTTCTTACTTACCTCATCCTTACCTAGGATGCATGTTGGATGCATAGGAGTTTTGGCTTCTTTGCAGTCTAGAAGATTAAACTTCTTCAGAAGTTCCTTCACATACTTGGTTTGGTGAACATACGTTCCTTCTGATGTTTGATTTATTTGTATTCCAAGGAAATACTTGAGTTCTCCCATCATGCTCATTTCAAACTCAGCCTGCATAGACTTAGCAAACTCCTTTCCAAGTGTAGCATTAGATGTTCCAAAAATAATATCATCTACATATATTTGACAGATTAAAATATCCTTTTCAAAGGTTTTACAAAAGAGAGTAGTGTCCACTTTTCCTCTAGTGAAACCATTATCCAGAAGGAAAGAACTTAAACGTTCATACCAAGCTCTGGGAGCCTGTTTCAATCCATATAATGATTTCTTAAGTTTAAAAACATGATTAGGAGACATAGAGTCTTCAAAACCAGGAGGTTGATGGACATAAACTTCTTCATCTATATAACCATTTAAGAAGGTACTCTTAACATCCATCTGATAGAGAGTGATGTTATGTTGAGTGGCAAAAGAAATTAATAATCGAATAGATTCTAACCTGGCCACTGGTGCAAAGGTTTCTGTATAGTCAATCCCTTCTTGCTGACTATAACCCTGAGCCACCAATCTGGCTTTGTTCCTTACCACTTCACCTTTCTCACTGAGCTTGTTTCTGAAGACCCATTTTGTACCAATTATATTGAATCCATCTGGTCTAGGAACAAGATCCCAAACATCATTCCTTGTAAACTGATTTAGTTCTTCTTGCATAGCAATTATCCAGTCTGGATCTTCTAGAGCATGATCAACAGAAGTTGGCTCGATCAAAGATACAAGACCTAATTGACAGTCTGCACTGTTCTTAAGGAATGCTCTTGTTCTGATTGGATCATCCTTCTTTCCAAGAATGACATCTTCTGAATGACCAGAGATGAGTCTGGATGATCTTCTGACAGATGGTTCTTCAGATATGCTTAGATCCTCCAGAGAAGCTGATACTTGATCTTCAGATTCTTTGCTTCTGAGAAGCTCTGCTTCTGATGCGTTGCTTCTTGGCTCAACAACTTCTGAGATGTCAATATCACAATCTGCAAAATTATCAAACTGCTTTGGTTTTTCAGAACCAAGCTTATCATCAAACCTGATATTGATTGATTCTTCTACAACCAATGTTTCAGTATTGTATACTCTGTAGCCTTTTGAGCGTTCAGAATATCCAAGAAGGAAACATTTTTGTGCTTTGGAATCAAACTTACCAAGATGATCTTTAGTGTTCAGAATAAAACATACACATCCAAAAGGATGGAAATATGAAATGTTGGGCTTTCTATTCTTCCACAATTCATAGGGAGTCTTATTTAGAATAGGTCTGATAGAGATTCTATTCTGAATATAGCATGCAGTGTTTATTGCTTCTGCCCAGAAATGCTTAGCCATATTGGTTTCATTGATCATGGTTCTGGCCATTTCTTGCAGAGTCCTATTCTTTCGCTCTACAACTCCATTTTGTTGTGGAGTTCTAGGACAAGAGAAATCATGGGCAATACCATTTTCTTCGAAGAACTCTTCAAAGGATTTGTTCTCAAATTCACCACCATGATCACTTCTGACCTTTATGATTTTACACTCTTTTTCAGATTGAATCTGAATGCAGAAATCAAAGAACACTGAATGAGTCTCATCCTTGTGTTTCAAGAATTTTACCCATGTCCAGCGACTATAATCATCTACGATGACTAATCCATATTTCTTTCCTCTGACAGATGCTGTTTTGACTGGTCCAAACAGATCAATGTGCAAGAGTTCTAATGGCCTTGAGGTAGAAACAACATTCTTAGACTTGAATGCAGGTTTGGAGAACTTGCCCTTCTGACATGCTTCACAAAGAGCATCTGATTTGAATTTCAGATTAGGGAGTCCTCTGACAAGATTCAGTTTGTTAATCTGAGAGATCTTTCTCAAACTAGCATGACCTAATCTCCTGTGCCAGACCCACTGCTCTTCAGAAACAGACATAAGACAAGTCACCTTCTGACTCATAAGATCTTGCAGATCTGTCTTATAAATGTTGTTCTTCCTCTTGCCTGTAAATAGGATTGAGCCATCCTTCTGATTTACAGCCTTGCAAGACTTTTGATTGAAGATTATATCATAACCATTGTCACTTAATTGACTGATAGATAAGAGGTTATGAGTTAATCCTTCTACAAGAAGTACATTAGAAATGGAAGGAGAGTTACCAGACTTTATAGTTCCAGAGCCAATTATCTTGCCCTTCTGATCTCCTCCAAACTTGACTTCTCCTCCAGACTTAAGCACCAGGTCTTGGAACATAGACCTTCTTCCTGTCATGTGTCGCGAGCATCCAGAGTCCAGGTACCAGGACATGTTGTGCCTTGTCCTTTTTGCAGTCAAGGATATCTGCAATAGGAATAATCTTATCCTTAGGTACCCACATCTTTTTGGGTCCTTTCTTGTTAGATTTTCTCAAGTTCTGATTGAACTTGGGTTTGACATTATAAGCAATAGGAGGAACAGCATGATAATTCTTGATGTGAGTTTCATGATATTTCCTAGGTTGTGTCACATGCTTTTTGGTGTGTGTTATGTGAAAACTTTGTGCATGTGAAATGTGCCTAATATCATGAGAGTGGCCATACTTGAACTGATCATACAATGGCTTGTATGTAATTTTCATTTCATCAACAGGTTCAAGTTTGTATGGGGTTTCACCCTCAAAACCAATGCCTACTCTTTTGTTTCCAGACACAGCATATATCATAGAAGCTAGCTGACTTCTGCCAATACTTCTAGATAGGAACTTCCTGAAACTTAAATCATATTCTTTCAGAATATGGTTTAGACTAGGAGTGGATTTTTCTGAATCAGAAGGAGATCCAACATTATTGGATAATTTTAAAAGTTTTTCTTTTAATTCAGAATTCTCCAACTCAAGCTTCTTTGTTTCAAATTCAAATTGCTTTTTCAGCTTTTTGTATTTGAGACTAATCTGAGACTTGAGTTCCAGAAGTTCAGTTAGACCGGAAACTAACTCATCTCTAGTAAGTTCAGAAAATACCTCTTCAGAATCTGATTCTGATGTAGATTCTGATCCGTCATCTTCTGTCGCCATCAGCGCACAGTTGGCCTGCTCATCTTCTGAATCATCTTCTGACTCATCCCAGAATGCCATAAGACCTTTCTTCTTATGAAATTTTTTCTTGGGACTTTCCTTCTGAAGATTTGGACATTCATTCTTGTAGTGTCCAGGCTCATTGCATTCATAGCACATGACCTTCTTCTTGTCAAATCTTCTTTCATCAGAAGATTCTCCACGTTCAAATTTCCTTGACCTTCTGAAGCCTCTGAACTTTCTTTGCTTGGTCTTCCAGAGTTGATTTAGCCTTCTGGAGATCAGGGACAGTTCATCTTCTTCTTCAGATTCTGATTCTTCAGGATCTTCTTCTCTGGCCTGAAAAGCGTTAGTGCATTTCTTGATATTTGATTTTAATGCAATAGACTTACCTTTCTTTTGAGGCTCATTTGCGTCCAGCTCTATTTCATGACTTCTCAAGGCGCTGATAAGCTCTTCCAGAGAAACTTCATTCAGATTCTTCGCAATCTTGAATGCAGTCACCATCGGACCCCATCTTCTGGGTAAGCTTCTGATGATCTTCTTTACGTGATCAGCCTTGGTGTATCCCTTGTCAAGAACTCTCAATCCAGCAGTCAGAGTTTGAAATCTCGAAAACATCTTTTCAATGTCTTCATCATCCTCCATCTTGAAGGCTTCATACTTCTGGATTAAGGCTAGAGCTTTAGTCTCCTTGACTTGAGCATTTCCCTCATGAGTCATTTTCAAGGACTCATATATGTCATAGGCCGTTTCCCTGTTAGATATCTTCTCATACTCAGCATGAGAGATAGCATTCAGCAAAACAGTTCTGCATTTATGATGATTCCTGAAAAGCTTCTTTTGATCATCATTCATTTCTTGCCTTGACAGCTTTGCGCCACTGGCATTTATTGGATGTTTGTAACCATCCATCAGAAGATCCCATAGATCACCATCTAGACCCAGAAAGTAACTTTCTAGTTTATCTTTCCAGTATTCAAAGTTTCCACCATCAAATACCGGCGGTCTAGTATAACCATTGTTACCGTTGTATTGCTCAGCAGAGCCAGATGTAGATGCAGGTGTAGGTGTAGACTTTTCACTTTCATCAACCATCTTTTAAATGAAGCGTTTTTCTCTTCCTGAATCTTTTCTAAACACGGTTAAGTGCTTGCACCTTAGAACCGGCGCTCTGATACCAATTGAAGGATAGAAAAACACTTAGAAAGGGGGGGATTGAATAAGTGTGACTTTAAATCTTGGACGATAAAAATAAATTGCACAGTTATTTTTATCCTGGTTCGCTGTTAACGAAGCTACTCCAGTCCACCCCCGCAGAGATGATTTACCTCAACTGAGGATTTAATCCACTAATCGCACGGATTACAATGGTTTTCCACTTAGTCCGCAACTAAGTCTTCCAGAGTCTTCTTATCACACACTGATCACTCCAGGAACAACTGCTTAGATACCCTCTAAGACTTTTCTAGAGTCTACTGATCAACACGATCACTCTAGGCTTAGTTCACTCCTAAGACTTCCCTAGAGTATTCTGATCAACACGATCACTCTAGTTACAAACTGCTCAGCCAACTGCTAAGACTTCCTAGAGTATACTGATCACACGATCACTCTAGTTCCTTACAACTTAATGTAATCTATTCAAGAGTTTACAAATGCTTCTTAAAAGCGATAATCACAACTGTGATATTTCTCTTAATCGTTTAAGCTTAATCTCACTAAAATATTACAACAGCAATGTAGTGAGCTTTGATGAAGATGAAGATTCTGAGTTTAGATTTGAACAGCGTTTCAGCAAGTTGATTTGAATTGTTTTGGTGCGAATCGTTAACCTTGCTTCTCATCAGAACTTCATATTTATAGGCGTTGAGAAGATGACCGTTGAATGCATTTAATGCTTTGCGTGTTCCGTACAGCATTGCATTTAATGTTATACGCTTTTGTCAACTACCTCGAGCCTTGTTCACGCTGTGTCTACTGACGTAGCCTTTAGTAGCTTTAACGTTCCTTTTGTCAGTCAGCGTAGTCTGCCACGTGTACTTCCTTCTGATCTGATGTTTGTGAATACGACGTTTGAATATCATCAGAGTCAAACAGCTTGGTGCATAGCATCTTCTGATCTTCTGACCTTGAAGTGCTTCTGAGCGTGATACCATCTTCTGATCTTCAGTGCTTCTGATCTCATGTTCTTCTGATGCTTCCATAGACCCATGTTCTGATTCTGCTTCGACCATCTTCTGATGTCTTGCCAGACCATGTTCTGATGTTGCATGCTGAACCATTTGAGACACAACTTCTGAGCGCTGAATTATGCGTACTCTTTATATATATTTCCTGAAAGGGAAATTGCATTGGATTAGAGTACCATATTATCTTAAGCAAAATTCATATTATTGTTATCATCAAAACTAAGATAATTGATAAGAACAAATCTTGTTCTAACAGTTACAACCTGCTTAGATAACCTCTAAGACTTCCTAGAGTATTCTGATCCACACGATCACTCTAGTTCCTTACAACTTAATGTAATCAATTCTAAGAGTATTACAATTGCTTCTTAAAAGCTATAATCACAAACTGTGATATTTCTCTTAACGTTTAAGCTTAATCTCACTAATATATTACAACAACAATGTAGTGAGCTTTGATGAAGATGAAGATTCTGAGCTTTGAGTAGAACAGTGTTTCAGCAAGTTAATGTAAGTTGTTTTTGTTCAGAATCGTTAACCTTGCTTCTCATCAGAACTTCATATTTATAGGCGTTGGAGAAGATGACCGTTGAGTGCATTTAATGCTTTGCGTGTTCCGTACAGCATCGCATTTAATGTTATACGCTTTTGTCAACTACCTCGAGCCTTGTTCACGCTGTGTCTACTGACGTTGCCTATAATAGCTTGTGCATCTTCCCCCTTTTTGATGATGACAAAAACATATATAAATGATATGAATTTGCGATCAGAAAGAGCAGACGGCAAAAGACAAATTACACAACTATAGCATAAGCATATGAATATGTCTCCCCCTGAGATTAACAATCTCCCCCTGAGATAAATAATCTCCCCCTGAAATAAATACTCGAAGAACTTTTATAAAAGACTTCCCTGATTATTTCGGTATAGACGATCACATAAGCTTCTGTCTTCAGAGAATTCATAGCTTCTGACTTCTGCTTCCATTGGACAGCTTCAGAACTAGAATTTTCTTAGATCCCTAGAACACTCACAGCTTCTGATTCCTGCTTCCATCTAGGACAGCTTCAGAACTTGAATTTCTTTGATCTTCTGAACATTCACAGCTTCTGATTTCTGCTTCCATCTAGGACAGCTTTAGAACTTGAATTTCTTTGATCTTCGAACATTCACAGCTTCTGATTTCTGCTTCCATTTAGGACAGCTTCAGAACTTGAGTTTTCTGGATCTTTAGAACATTCACAGCTTCTGATTTCTGCTTCCCTCGGATAGCTTCAGAGCTTTGAATTTCTACCAACATCACTTCATGCTAGATTTGTATCAGAACATTGTTGAATGTACCAGAGCATCATCAGAGCATCTCTACATCCTGAAATGTTACAGAACAAAAACTAAACGACAAAAGTCAGCATGAATGAGTCAAAACATAAAATGTATATTAGAACACATGATATGTATCAGAGCCATATAGGCTAAAATAATGTATCAGAGCAAATAGAATTTTGTCAGAGCAGATAGACAAATATGGATCAAATTCTATTATCAGTGCTTCTGATTCATTCTTCTTTCTTGCTTCTGATTTCTGAAGCTTGACAGCACTCAGCTTGCTTCAGTTTCCATGAGCTTATTCTTTTTACAGAATAACACTTCTTATGGTTTTGCTTCTTGTGTTTGCTTTGAAGATTCTCTTCACTTCTTTATACCTGCAAAACACTTAAACCATATAGAACTTGCAGTTCTTGTTAGTAAATGTGTGGGAGCTTTACCCAGCAACTGATTGATTAATCAAATCATTTATCATTTATCTTCTCCCTCTTTTTGTCATAACATCAAAAAGAATATTTCAAAAGATTCAGATGAATAAAACGACAAATAAAATCACTGGAATGTAAAAACAAAGAAACTTTTCATTGATAATAAAAAAGAAAGATTACAAAAGAGGGATGCAGGAAAACAGATGCAACAAGGAAAGACAACTACACAGATCAAAGGACTAAGATCCTAGCCTACGCAAAATCCGCGCCAGAACATCATGAATCCCGTCAGTGCTTGTAGCTTGCCTTGCCATGAAGGAGCGAAACTCAGCATTTGCTACTTCTTGCGCGTCCAACCGAGAAGCCAGCATAGCTTGATTCTGATGAAGAGTTTCCAAGGTCTCCATCAGAGCTGAGGTTTCACCAGAAGAAGAGGCACCTGAATTTCTGCCAAAAGGGACAGCAATCTCAGCAGGGTGATCTTCTGGGAGATCTTCAGCTTGTGCATCTTCCATTTCCTCATCTGAGTCTGACTCAGAAGTAGCCTTAGCATATTCTGGTTCAGGCAGCTCAGAAGTTCCATCTTCCAATGCTTGAAGAATAGCTGCTAGGTTTGTTGGAGGAGTAGGACCAGTAACTTCAGCAGGATAAACCACTACTGGAAAGACCATGTGAGGTGCTTTGTCAGAAGGGTTCATTCTGAACCAGTTGAACAGCCACTGAAAATCTCCAGTCAGCACAGGAAACCATGGTCTCCACACCACGATGTCTCTGCAGAGATTTTCTTCTTCCAACTCATCTGCAGGTATCTTCTTCTCAAGAACACTTCTGTTCCTGATGAGATGGTGACAGCTGCTTTCACCAACTTCCAACCGAAGACCATGAATACCAGGAGCTTCAGACATGATCCTTCTCTGAGTGTCTGTAGCCCTAACCAGAAAATCCTGACGAAAGGTATCCCAAAGGTTGCTTGTAGCATACTCATCCAGATGGTTAAGGTGAGCAGCACCCAGAATCTCCAACCAGCCATTTACATCAGAATGTAAAAGCTCCAGAAAAGATTGAGTGGTAGGGGTTGGAGGGTTGACAGTGAATCTGGAGTCGGGAAAAACAACACTATAGGGATTAGGTGTTCTGGTGGGAAAAGGGTGTGAGAGAGATGAAGAAATATCTGATGGATGGGTTGAAGGAGAGGAGATAACATATGGTGAAGAAGGTGGTTCCGAGAGGATGAATGAGGAGGAAGAGGTGGTGGAGGTCTGTGAAGAGGGAGGTGATTGAGGGGTACCGTCAAGGGGTTGATACATACGTCTAGAGTAATTTCCAGACATCATAGCTTCAAACGGGTTCACTTTGAGAGGGTCATAGGTGATCCTTGCTCTTTTTGGTTTGGTTTCTGGTTCAACAGTTGCCTTTCTCTTTTGTTTCCGATCATTATCTTGATTCCCAGAGCTTGACGATGGATTCATGATGAAGTTGCAGATATTGGAAACTGCTAGGGTTTATGATATGAATGCAAAGAGAGAGAACGAAAAAGAAACTTAATGCAAAGTGAGAGAAATATAAGAGGGAAAAGAAACGTTTGAAGAATATAAAAAGAAAACTGAAAGAGAGTAAATGATGAAAAACATTTAATGTTACGTGACGTGAGGAGAGATAATAATGACAAAAGACGTGATTAGCACAGTTACCTAAGTAGACGTCCCCTCAACTGCACGCACGCTTGTCCAGGAATAGTGAACACGTGTTTACCATCTGGATAGCCAGTTACATCTGTTTTGCTTTTAAAGAGATTCTGAATCAACTTAGACAATGAAACATTAGTAATAACTGAATCACAATTTCTAATTGATTTCAATCAGAACTTCTAAAAAAAATTTCATTTTAGAAGATACCCATACATAAGAACTTCTCATCTTCTCATTCTGGGCTTGTTTCTGAAGACCCATTTTGTACCTATTGTATTGAATCCATCTGGTATAGGAACAAGATCCCAAACATCATTCCTTGTAAACTGATTCAGTTCTTCTTGCATAGCAATTATCCAGTATGGATCTTCTAGAGCATGATCAACAGAAGTTGGCTCGATCAAAGATACAAGACCTAATTGACAGTCTGCATTGTTCTTAAGGAATGCTCTTGTTCTGATTGGATCATCCTTCTTTCCAAGAATGACATCTTCTGAATGACCAGAGATGAGTCTGGATGATCTTCTGACAGATGGTTCTTCAGAAATGCTTAGATTCTCCAGAGAAGCTGATACTTGATCTTCAGATTCTTTGCTTCTGAGAAGCTCTGCTTCTGAGAAGCTCTGCTTCTGATGCGTTGCTTCTTGGCTCAACAACTTCTGATATGTCAATATCACAATCTGCAAAATTATCAAACTGCTTTGGTTTTTCAGAACCAAGCTTATCATCAAACCTGATATTGATTGATTCTTCTACAATCAATGTTTCAGTATTGTATACTCTGTAGCCTTTTGAGCGTTCAGAATATCCAAGAAGGAAACATTTTTGTGCTTTGGAATCAAACTTACCAAGATGATCTTTAGTGTTCAGAATAAAGCATACACATCCAAAAGGATGGAAATATGAAATGTTGGGCTTTCTATTCTTCCACAATTCATAAGGAGTCTTATTTAGAATAGGTCTGATAGAGATTCTATTCTGAATATAGCATGCAGTGTTTATTGCTTCTGCCAAGAAATGCTTAGCCATATTGGTTTCATTGATCATGGTTCTGGCCATTTCTTGCAGAGTCCTATTCTTTCGTTCTACAACCCCATTTTGCTGTGGAGTTCTAGGACAAGAGAAATCATGGGCAATACCATTTTCTTTGAAGAATTCTTCAAAGGATCTGTTCTCAAATTCACCACCATGATCACTTCTAACCTTTATGATTTTACACTCTTTTTCAGATTGAATCTGAATGCAGAAATCAAAGAACACTGAATGAGACTCATCCTTGTGTTTCAAGAATTTTACCCACGTCCAGCGGCTATAATCATCTACGATGACTAATCCATATTTCTTCCCTCTGACAGATGCTGTTTTGACTGGGCCAAACAGATCAATGTGCAAGAGTTCTAATGGCCTTGAGGTAGAAACAACATTCTTGGACTTGAATGCAGGTTTGGAGAACTTGCCCTTCTGACATGCTTCACAAAGAGCATCTGATTTGAATTTCAGATTAGGGAGTCCTTGTCATACCCCAAATTTGTCCTACCCTTCTAATTTCTAACTGGCTTAGACTTTGCATCTCATGTACATACCTCCCATTAGGTCATCTAACATATCATACATTCATTAATCAATAAAATGGGCATTGGGATCAAGGATCTTGAATGGTTAAGGTTTCATAAGGTTTTGAGGTGTACATAGACTGGTTCATCTGGTTCTTCTTTGAACATGGAACGGTGGCATTGGGATTCCAATCCCTTATGTATGAGTTTGGCCTTGGGGCTATCCCGAACATCTTTCCTTCAATATTTCGAACTTGATTTTCATCTAAGATTATATCCAACAATTGAAAAGGAATTTTGGCTGGACAAGAGGAGTAAGGGTCATCAATTGATATTTTGGCTTGTGAGTTATAAGGCATACATCATGATACAATTGAAAAAGGGTTGACTTCATCAAAGTTAAAAAAGGTGCGCTTATCAGGTGTCTTGTTTCAAAATACGAGTGAACTCAAACTCTAGATTCAAGTAATGGCATATGAGGTCAAGTTTGTTTCTACTTATCAAGAATTGAGATGCACGCAAGGGTGGGGTTTAAGGAGCGCACACATAAGTTCTGATCGAGATTTCATCTTAATACGATTCAAGGTGCGTGTCGAGGATGGTTTGTATCATACAAGTTCACTGTTCATGCATTCAAAATCTACACATTCAAAGGACCCAAAGTCCACATACTTAAACATTCATACACTTCATACAATATCATCACAATTCATTACAAAATTCATATTCAAATTACAAAGTTTCCAAGATCCAAACACCATTACATAAAGAATCCCAAATTCAAATACCTATTGCGTTACCAAAAACCATTACACATTTCATGTTCTAAATTCTATCCACTACAAGATTCATATACTACATGAAAGAAAAATGCAAAAGGAAACATGTTTCAAGACCTAAACCTACGCTGCCTAAACCTATAAATTCTATGGTTCTCACTGTGCTCTAATACGCCGAATGACCATCTTCAACCGTGTGATTCCAATGGCCATGGTTTGCTTTCAAACTTGTATCATCATGCCAACCAAACCTGCACCAAGCCTCCACTTTATACTTGATTGAACTTGCAAATTGACAGGGGAAACAACTCAAGACCCTGCTATGCTGCAAATACCCAAAGAAAACCAAAAAACAGCCATATACGTTGCATTTCAACATGTTCAAAAACCACAATTTCATACAAATCCTACATTTCATACTAAACCAAAAAACCTGCAAAGCTGCAAATTAAACTCACCATCCAATCCAAGACGCGGCGCAATTTCGAATGATTGTCCAAAGTCTACACTGAGTTCCACTACCATATAACCGGCCCGGCAACACACACAAAACGTATTCAGCACCATTCAATCACAGTACAAACCATCCAGACAACCAAGACACTGTCATCTCACCAAGACCAAAATCAGTCCCTGCTTCTCCACAAAATCAATTTCGATCCTGCACAAAACCAAATAAACGAAGTCGGCTCAGCCCTCAAAACAAGAAGCTGACAGAAAATACAGAAAAGTGGTTCAGTTCGGAATACAAAATAAACTCAAGCAGCAGCATATATCAACTTACTAATTTCAGTTCAAACTCATTCCAATTACACAGCAAAGCAACCAAACAGTTCACTAACCTCTAACTTCCCTAACAGTTAAGTAACCTTTCCAAAACCTGTAACTAACTTCCCTTCCTATAATTAACTCCATTCTGTAATAACCAATTCCCCCAGCTTGTAACAAACCTCCTAACCACATACAACTACCAAAACAGAATTTCAGAATCAAACTAACAAACTCACTCTCTAACTGTCATAACAGTCTGTAACAGAATTCCAGCTCATCAAAAAAACAGAAGTAACAAACCCTATAACTACCTAACAGAATCCAAACACGTTTCAACTAACCTAACCACCTATAACTACCTCTAACAGACAGAAACAGAGCTAAATCAAAACAAACTAACCTTCAATTGCAACTGAACTCAGAACTCCACCTATATATTATCTTCTCCACCATCATTCAACGGTCTTCACCACTTCTCTGCAAATTCATCTCTCCGCCATTCATCTTCTTCACACCAATTCATCAACCTCTCTCTCTGCAATTCATCTTCCTCCTCCACCATATTTTTCTGCAACCTCACCATCTTCATAGTTCCCTCCATCATTTTCCAACCTCCAATCATCAGCAATCTTCATCATCTTCATTGAATCAACACTGCGCCGATTCAATCTTCACTTCTTCATCACCTCCATCGCAAATCACGCAGCAGCGTCATCATCACTCTGTAATAACATCATCATCTCGCTGCGTTGATAACGAATCACAGAAAAGAAAGGAAGAAGAAGAACGCAAACAGAAGACCTCTTATCTTTTTTCTCTGATCCGATCTGCGACATCTTCATCATCACCATAACTTCTACTTCAGTCATCCATCATCAACAACATCACCAAATCACCATAACCGAACCGCACTTCAACAATCATCTTCATCACCACATCGGCTCGTCATCACACAACAACGTACCGTCACCGCCTTCATTAGCTCACACTTCAATCACCGGAACCATCGCATTTAATCAGAATCACGAAGAACAAGAGAGTAAATCGATCGGAGAGACGTGCGAGTGAAGAGAAGGAGCGGATACGAGGGAAACTGAGTCTCCGGCGCAATCACCGGCCGCTGCGCCGTTTGATCGGAGAAGAAGAGCAAAATCGCCGCCGCGTCTTCGTTTCTGTGAAGAGAAGGAGAAGGTGGAGATCTGAGACGGAGAAATTGATGAGTGAGAGCGAGCCCAGAGACCGATTGAGAGTGATACGTGTACAAGTGAAATCGATAGAAGAATGTCATCTCAGAGACGGCGATTTCCTCCGACGCCGGTGACATTCCGCCGCTGAGTTCGTTCGAGAGAGGGAGAAGAGCGTTTGAGAGGTGAGTGGTCACATTAACTTGAACCCTAATTTCCATTTTCGTTCTTAGTCTTTTTTAGTTTTTATTTAATTCTTTTTTTTTAATTCAGATAAAAAATCTAAAAAATAATTGAATCTGAACAAAATAATGGATCACCAAAACACTCATTGGGCCGAATTCTGACTCTCACCCCCCTGAATCTGGGCCCAAATGCGTATTAACTAGATTTCAGTTCATGCTAACTTTGCTACTACACCCCTGTTTACTAGGCAGATTTCTTTTCTTTAAGGATTTTGTTCATTACTAACTTTTAGCTCATAATCCAGTTTTAATCGAAATAAAAAATAAACAAAAATGTGTTTTAGATAGTTTTATGTGTGTACATAATTGTAGTATTTTTTGCATATTTTTAGAAACTAGTTTGCTATTTTAAATGAATCATTTACATTGGTATGTTCATGTTTCTTTCGGTTTTGATAGATTTCGCAAAGTAATTTCGTTTAACACCTTAGGATCAGAATTTAACCACCAATTTTTGTATGATTGCTGTAGACTAACCCATGATGTTGTGTATAAAAAATGAACTCCTAATTCTTTGTTTTGATTGGTATTTGGTTAGCCTTGTTTAGCTCGATTAATATGCGTTTCTAATAGATACTTGTGACGTTTGCGCTCTCAAATTGAAATGCATTCTTGCTATAATGTTGGTTCCTTTTTGTACATGTAATTAGGGATGTTTAGAGGTCCTAAGACCTGGGATTGAAAATTTTAGATCATGCTTTCCTATTTTACTTGATTTTTCTTTCTTACATGTAAATAACCTGTTTTTGGTCGACGATTGCACCGTAACTTGTACAAATGACCCGTAATTTTGTGTGAAACTTCTTGGCATGGTTTTGTGAGTGTTTAGGCATCTAGTAAAGGCTATTTGCTACTGACTTGTACCATTTGATTGCATGTTTCTAACTTCATTCACAATTTGAAACCGCTTAGCTAGTATTAACCTAGTGTTGTCTAGTTTTGGTTAGAGTTTTGTATTGTTTCATGCTAATTGACTAATATAGATTAACATAGGGTATTGGAACTAAATGAATGAGTTTGCTACTGACTTGGGGCCTAGCTCATTGTGTTCACTTGCTTTTGTTTTGATTAATTGATGTTTGCCCGCTAATTGGTAAGCAACGATGCATGCGATGCTTTGACGACTTCTTGTGGATGTTTTTGTAGGGTACCGTGATGCTTTTGTAGTTGATTTGGGACATTCAATCCCATGTTTCGCTACTGACTTGGAGCTTTTCTCTCCTGTTTCCATGCTTAGCCTCTCATTTCTTGTTTTGATGTAGCTTATTCCTTACTATTGCTTGCCATGTTCCCTTAGACTCTTCCTTCTTTGTTAAGAGGAATTGAGATAGGATAGTTATCCTTGACCTTAGGGCCATTTGTAGATTAAAATAACATAGATTAGAATGTTAGATCTAGTTCCCTATTGCATTCTTTTTTTCAACTTTAAAACACTAATAAAAGGAAGATGCGAATCACATTAAGCAAGTGATAGAGAAATGAGTGGGATTCATTCCCTAATCTATTTCTCAATCACTTAGTGGCATAGAAACGAGTGGGATTCATTCCCTAATCTGTTTCTCGGTCACTACTTAATGGGAGAGAAACGAGTGGGATTCATTCCCTAATCTGTTTCTCAAACATTAATTAATGGGAGAGAAATGAGTGGGATTCATTCCCTAATCTGTTTCTCGGTCACTACTTAATGGGAGAGAAACGAGTGGGATTCATTCCCTAATCTGTTTCTCAAACATTAATTAATGGGAGAGAAATGAGTGAGATTCATTCTCTAATCTGTTTCTCAAACATTACATAATGGGATGGAAGTGAGTGGGATTCATTCCCTAATCTGCTTCTCGATCATTATACATTTTATGTGATTCGAATCGTGAAGCAAATTCCCTTAAAAAATACACAACTAAAAAACACAAAAACAAACAGAAAAACGTTAGCCGAGCTACGGTAACTCTGATTCCTGAAAAGGATACGTAGGCAGCGGGGTAGGGCCCGTGCGAGTACAATTCTTTATTTTCCCTACATTTTGCATTCATTTCGCATTTAGACATAAACATAGTTATACACCCTTTAGATAGAAACAAACATAGGTGGATACCATCGAGTACGATGGGCGTGAGGGGTGCTAGCACCTTCCCCTTGCGTAACCGACTCCCGTACCTTGATTCTCTGGTCGCAAGACCCTGTTCCTTCCTTTGTTAGGTTTTCTGATATTCCTTTCCCTTATGGGATAAATATATTGGTGGCGACTCTGTTCATTTTTCGCGAGCGTGCGACAGCTGGCGACTTCACTGGGGATGTTGCTAGACCTGTTGCTGGTCCATCCTTAGTGAGTCGATCCTAGCCTGCGTTTGTTTGTTTATTTACTGGGTGTTTATTTGTTTTTATGTCTATACCTTGTATATATGTTTGCATGTTTACTTTTCTGCTTGCATATCATGTTTATTGCTGTTTGCACATCATGCATATGGATTATATTCTGTGTTCCTTGGGGTCTTCTGTTCTGTTTTGCAGGTTGGGTGGGATGTTTTATGAGGTAAAAGGCCCAATACCCAGGCCAGAGTGACACATAGGATACCTAGGATAGAGTGGATAGTCATGACGCCAACAGAATGTCAGGTTCTGTTGATTGCGATCATGAGACCCACGACCAGTCGAGGTTCAAATGAGATACCGTTGTTGGCATGTATTTGCGACAATGATGGTGTTTCAGGAGAACTGATAACGCTGGAAGCCATTGACCTACCTTGACCTAGATTCACCTGTGAGTGGGGTGGGATATACATGACAGGTACCGTTGGTGACTATTCTGTTCTGTTGGTGACTATTGGTTGTCCTGGTATTCAAAAAGGTGTCGGACCTTTGATCCTGTGACATTTGACCTGTATCAGTTATTCAGAGGATTGTACAGTGGTTACTAAGATTATATGGACCGTGGATCCCATGCTTTTGCATTGCATAACATCATTGCTTTGTCCACTCCATTTATGAAAGATCCTAAAGTCTATTTCCAAAAAAGGGGAGAAAAGAAAAGAAAAGAAAAGATATATAAAAGAAAAGGAAATAGAAAAGCAAAAAGAAAAGAAAAGAGATTTTATACAAAAAAAAAAAGAAGCTTTAATTCCAAAAAGAAGAATGGAAGTGTGAGAAAAGACTCTAGGATCTCTCATAAACGGAACATGCACTCATACTATCATGCATTTCATGGTCCTCTCAGATACTTATGGGACCCTTTCTCTTCAGATTTCCAGATCAACAACAAATTTGACTTCTCACCGCCACGACTCCAAAATCAACTATGGAACAACTCCGTGAGGAAATGGATGAGATGAGGGAACAAATGGGTCATCTTATGTTGGAGATGCGAGACTTGGTCCGTAATCAGGATGCACTAAAAGAGGAGAATAGTCAGTTGAAGACTCAATTGAGCTTGGTCATGGAAGTTCTGAAGACGGTATTAAGGAAGGAAGGTGATGTTGTTCCTGTTGCTGCAACAGAAGTTGTTGATTCCTTCTCCCCAATAGGATCTTTTTTCACTCATGGAATGCCTCAGGGAGCCCTCCCTCAATTTCAAATGTCGTTACCTCCACGTCAATCTGTTCATGTCCCAAGAATGAATCAAGGAGGCCAAACGTGTGGGAAAAAGCCTAAGATACCTCAGAGGCTTATCAATCCAATCCCGATACCTTATGCTCAGTTACTTCCTCTCCTGTTGGAACTTCAGTTGATTGAGCTACGAGATTTGGCTACGCCTGAAAAGCTTCCCCCCAATTTTGATGCCAATGCTCGATGCGAGTTCCATTCTGGGGCACCTGGCCATGATGTTGAGAATTGTAGGGCGATGAAACATCAAGTTCAAGATCTCATTGACTCAAAAGTGATTTTGTTCACCCCCGAAGGTATGATTGTTCAAGGCAATAAGGTTCCGTATGTGGTGGAAGGAAATGTTGATCCATACTCCTATGCCGGATCTACTTCAAATCAGAAGCACAATGCACCATCCCGGATTCCAGATCTTCCACTTTATCAATCTCCGATTGTTTTACAACCAAGTCAAAAGGGGAAAACACCTGAGCAGATTGAGTATTTGAATCATCAACAACCCCACGTGATCCAACCACACCTGGTTCAGTATTCGCCCCAAAAGCAATATGTTCCACATCAACAAGGCCATCAGAATCAGTATCCACCTAGAAGTAATTTGGGACGAAGAAATGCTCCTCTGGACCAAATTCCTATGACATACAGTAAACTTCTGCCGTATCTAGTTCAAAGCTCATTGGTGGTTCCCAAATCTCTGAAGCCTCCACCACGTCCATTTCCACCTGGATATGACCCTAATGTGCAATGTGGGTATCACGCTGGATCAATAGGGCACTCCACTGAAGATTGCAACGCTTTCAAAGCCAAAGTACAACAATTGATTGACGAGAGGTATATAACCCTTCAAGGAGGAAACATGTGTGTGAATGGATTTCTCTTGCCCGAGTAAGCGCCCGGATTTCAGAAAATCTCCACACAAAAAAAAAAAAAAAAGAGCAATAAGCCCAGAAGGAGTCAAGTCTCCTCAACTATGGCAATCATCATTTCATTTCCGTATTCTCATTTCAGTACTCCCTATTTTGTTGAAGACTACTTCTTTGTTTGAACTCATTGGTATGATAATAATGAAAGCACCACAAATTCTCGAGCAACTTTGTCAGAATCTTTTCAAAGAGAAATCAAGAATGTTTTGTAGAAGCATCTCTCATTCTCAAGGTTCTTATGCTCAGTTGTGTCCGTGGAGGTTGGTTTTTCAGTCGGTGTTTGAATTCTCCTTGCAACAAGTAGCTTCTCTAAGTTTGGTGACTACGCAAGTTTCCTCCATGGATATGTTTGGGGCTCCCGCACGAGGGATAAGCAAGACGCACTCTTATCTTGAGCATTGCATCACTCGCATTGCTCGAATCCCTAAAGCATTACAAATTCTTGGGTGACTTCGTCAGAATCTTCTTCCATGTGGTAATCAAGAGTATTCTACACAATGCTCCTCATTCTCAAGGTCTTCTTCACCACAAGTTCTCAATTTGATGACCATGCAAGGTTCCTCCACTTTTGATAGGGAATACTCCTACAACATCTATGCTTGGGGCTCCCGCACGAGGGATAAGCAAGACGTACTCTTATCTTGAGCATTGCCTCACTCGCATTGCTCGAATCCCTAAAGTAAAAAGGAAAAAGAAAAAGCTTACGACTCATGGGTGACTTTGTTGGAGTTCTCTTTGGAAGTAATCTGAAGTGTTTGGAAGGAACTGCAGAAAGTATTCAAGCTCAACAAGTCCAGACGGAGTCGAGGCTCCTCAACAACGACACTCATTTAGTTTCTTTACTGCATTCTCATTTGTAATTTTCTCTTTGTTTGTTTAAGCATTGTTAGCATGTAAAAACTTGTTAATTTCTGAATGAAAGTCATAATACATTGTTTATGTTCGTCTTGAAGTAATCCATTCGTTACCACTCATAAAATGTTTTGGCATTACGATACCAACTTTACTAATTGCTTGCTTATGCAAAAAGCTGAGGGAGAATGATGAAAAATAAAAATGCAAAATCTCTAATCATGTGTTTTTGAATAAAAACCCTACTGAGGATGTACAGGCATTATTTCAAATCCCCAAACACCGGAGACATAAGGGAGATAGACCCTCGTTAACCCCTTTTGAGCCTTGAAGTAGGAGTTTCTTTTCTAATCATAAAAAAACCTTTATTTTAACCTTGGGGCAGGGTAGTGTTCATTTAACTTGATTGAGTGTTCAAAACTCACCAAAAGGGTATGCATCTAAGGATACAACAGTGGTTATCCTTCAAAAGGTTGAGGAATGTCAAAACCGCAATGATTATCCTTATTCCATCAAGAGATCAAGAGATGATAATACCGCAATGGTTATCCCTCATCAATCAAAGAATGAGGCAGTCACAATCTTTCAAACAAATCGAGAGCAACGCGATATCACACGACTTGTTCAAAAAAAAAAAGAGAATAAAAAAAAAGAGAGCCCGCTAAGTCAACAACTTGAAAACAGGTGACTTAGGCAAAAAGTTAGGGCATCCCGCTGGACTCCAAAATAAAATTCAAGAGAATTTGTCCAGGCAAAAGTTAGGGAAAGCAGAAGCAAAAAACAAGGATTACAAAATAAAAATCCTTATCAAAGGAACAAAGTCGTGTGATGATCAATCAGAAGAATAAGAAAGTGAGTGACTGCCATGTCCAAAAAACCTCATTGATTCCTCAACCATTCCAAATGCCTTGTGAGGAACGAACACTCATGTCGAGTTAATTGAACCTAGGATTGGAGAACATCACGAAGGGGGTGGGTACCAAATAATTTCGAGCCTAAAAATCCTTTGTTTTCTGAAAACCGTGAACCTGGCCAAGTTACAACCCTCAAAAGTCCTAATTGAAGTAGGGTTATTTTGAAAGCACACTCCTATGAGATGGCGTTTAACTGACTCCCAATGAAGCGAGACTCTTATCCATGTTGGTATCGTAGGCTTGCTTTATCTTCCATATGAAAGAATCGAGGTTGTGTCAACTAGTGATCCATTCACAAGAGGTCGCAACCTCATTTCACGAAAAAAAATTTACAACTTCAAGACTAACATAGGCTTTGCTTTAGAATCATCATTCTTAGAATTAACATTCTTTTGCATACAAATACGTGCTTAACATCAAGGAAATTACCATGATGAGAATCAGTAAGTAACTTGATCATGTCAAAGTACCAGAGACTTGAGAACTCCGAGGAGTAAAAGCTAATCATCTCAAATGTTGACCATCAAGGGGCAGGTTCTCTAAAAGAACTCCGTTGGGCATGAACAGTTAATGCTTTCCTTGATTACCTTGAGGGGAAGAGTTTGAAGACTCCGTCGAGCGTGGTAAAGTTGTTTCCATATTTGTATGACTTCAAAACAAAGAAAGATTGAGGATTCTAGTAAGATGTACCTAATCAGGGGCAATTAAGTCGAGGTTTGACCTCTCAAATTCAGCATATCTGGGGCAATCATGTCGATAAATCTCTTCAAGCTTTGATCAATCTGGGGCAGTCATGTCGAGGAATCTCTCTTGAATTCAACCAATCTGGGGCAGTTACGTCGAGATTCGACAAATCTCTCCAAGGATTCGTTAGTGCAAATCCCTCCGTGGGTCATGAAGCTTGGGGCAAAATCTTGCCCCCCAATCATAGGAGTTTATTTCTCCTGGAAACTTGGTCTCTCCCCAAGCACGGAGTTTATTCCTCTCGAGAGTTTGTTCCATTCCTCAAGTATAGGAGTTTATTTCTCCTAGGAGTTGTCCTACTTCCCTAATCAAGGCTCCTTATCTGGATTTCTCATCCCCAACATGGTGAATCAAGGGAATCTCCTTAAGCTGAAAATCCTCCAAGCAGTGGCACATGGTGAGAAGTCAGAAATCATTCTTCAAGTCAAGGAAAAGTGCATCTTACAAATCAAAAGTCCAATATCTATTGGCACCTCCACATGGTCCTTAACACTAAGGGGATTTTCCCTGGTGTTTACCTCACTAATGCCTTTATTTGGCACTTTGCATATAGCGTTCATTGCATATAACATTGCATCCTCAAAAGCGTAGCATATCCATCAAAATGGAGCATTACGCCACAGAAAAATTCAAACATGCATACAAAGCATAAGCCAGATAACACAAATCATCCCTCAATCAAGACAATGATACATCCCCACATAAAATGTCCTTACAAACTCCAATTGATATCTGCTACTCCATTGCAAATCTCCTCCACCCACGGTGCTGATACTTGGTTTTCTCAATCCCCAGCCTAAGTGTCTTCAATAATCTTCTCATGCTCCGGCCTCGTTGTCTACCCTCATCTTTTCATTCTTGTGGATCGTAGGTCCGTTGACCTTATCCTCATCTTTTTTGTTTCTTGTGGATCGTAGGTCCGTTGACCTTATCCTCATCTTTCATTTCTTGTGGATCGTAGGTCCGTTGACCTTATCCTCGTCCTTTTCATTTCTTGTGGATCGTAGGTCCGTTGACCTTATCCTCGTCCTTTTCATTTCTTGTGGATCGTAGGTCTGTTGACCTTATCCTCGTCCTTTTCATTTTCTTGTGGATCGTAGGTCCGTTGACCTTATCCTCATCTATTTCATTTCCTGTGGATCGTAGGTCCGTTGACCTTATCCTCATCTTTTTCATTTCCTGTGGATCGTAGGTCCGTTGACCTTATCCTCATCCTTTTCATTCTTATGGATCGTAGGTCCGTTGACCTTATCCTCATCTTTTCATTCTTGTGGATCGTAGGTCCGTTGACCTTATCCTCATCTCTTTGCATTCTTATGGATCGTAGGTCCGTTGACCTTATCCTCATCCTTTGCATTCTTGTGGATCGTAGGTCCGTTGACCTTATCCTCATCTTTTCATTCTTGTGGATCGTAGGTCCGTTGACCTTATCCTCATCCTTTGCATTCTTGTGGATCGTAGGTCCGTTGACCTTATCCTCATCTTTTCATTCTTGTGGATCGTAGGTCCGTTGACCTTATCCTCATCCTTTGCATTCTTGTGGATCGTAGGTCCGTTGACCTTATCCTCATCTTTTTCATTCTTGTGGATCGTAGGTCCGTTGACCTTATCCTCATCTTTTTCATTCTTGTGGATCGTAGGTCCGTTGACCTTATCCTCGTCTTTTTCATTTCTTGCGGATCGTAGGTCCTACCTTTCCATCAAACCCGTATTTTCCAACCACAGTTTCATACAACAATCATTTCCATTGAGAACCTTGTATTGGCACCTTGGGCTACGTTACAAGCTCTCACCATTCATCCAATGACTCACTATAAATTCTTCCACCAGAAAAAACCAAAAAATTCTCTTTCCCCAGCAGATATCAAAACAATAACAAAGATAACACTTACACCATCTTCTCTTTAGGACAAATTTCTGGTACTTTGATATTTAATCTTCTTCCACCTCGAAGGTTCGAAAGGCTGGCGCCAATCTCACCTTCAGGTTTAAGACGATTAAATAGGGGCAGCTGTCATACCCCAAATTTGTCCTACCCTTCTAATTTCTAACTGGCTTAGACTTTGCATCTCATGTACATACCTCCCATTAGGTCATCTAACATATCATACATTCATTAATCAATAAAATGGGCATTGGGATCAAGGATCTTGAATGGTTAAGGTTTCATAAGGTTTTGAGGTGTACATAGACTGGTTCATCTGGTTCTTCTTTGAACATGGAACGGTGGCATTGGGATTCCAATCCCTTATGTATGAGTTTGGCCTTGGGGCTATCCCGAACATCTTTCCTTCAATATTTCGAACTTGATTTTCATCTAAGATTATATCCAACAATTGAAAAGGAATTTTGGCTGGACAAGAGGAGTAAGGGTCATCAATTGATATTTTGGCTTGTGAGTTATAAGGCATACATCATGATACAATTGAAAAAGGGTTGACTTCATCAAAGTTAAAAAAGGTGCGCTTATCAGGTGTCTTGTTTCAAAATACGAGTGAACTCAAACTCTAGATTCAAGTAATGGCATATGAGGTCAAGTTTGTTTCTACTTATCAAGAATTGAGATGCACGCAAGGGTGGGGTTTAAGGAGCGCACACATAAGTTCTGATCGAGATTTCATCTTAATACGATTCAAGGTGCGTGTCGAGGATGGTTTGTATCATACAAGTTCACTGTTCATGCATTCAAAATCTACACATTCAAAGGACCCAAAGTCCACATACTTAAACATTCATACACTTCATACAATATCATCACAATTCATTACAAAATTCATATTCAAATTACAAAGTTTCCAAGATCCAAACACCATTACATAAAGAATCCCAAATTCAAATACCTATTGCGTTACCAAAAACCATTACACATTTCATGTTCTAAATTCTATCCACTACAAGATTCATATACTACATGAAAGAAAAATGCAAAAGGAAACATGTTTCAAGACCTAAACCTACGCTGCCTAAACCTATAAATTCTATGGTTCTCACTGTGCTCTAATACGCCGAATGACCATCTTCAACCGTGTGATTCCAATGGCCATGGTTTGCTTTCAAACTTGTATCATCATGCCAACCAAACCTGCACCAAGCCTCCACTTTATACTTGATTGAACTTGCAAATTGACAGGGGAAACAACTCAAGACCCTGCTATGCTGCAAATACCCAAAGAAAACCAAAAAACAGCCATATACGTTGCATTTCAACATGTTCAAAAACCACAATTTCATACAAATCCTACATTTCATACTAAACCAAAAAACCTGCAAAGCTGCAAATTAAACTCACCATCCAATCCAAGACGCGGCGCAATTTCGAATGATTGTCCAAAGTCTACACTGAGTTCCACTACCATATAACCGGCCCGGCAACACACACAAAACGTATTCAGCACCATTCAATCACAGTACAAACCATCCAGACAACCAAGACACTGTCATCTCACCAAGACCAAAATCAGTCCCTGCTTCTCCACAAAATCAATTTCGATCCTGCACAAAACCAAATAAACGAAGTCGGCTCAGCCCTCAAAACAAGAAGCTGACAGAAAATACAGAAAAGTGGTTCAGTTCGGAATACAAAATAAACTCAAGCAGCAGCATATATCAACTTACTAATTTCAGTTCAAACTCATTCCAATTACACAGCAAAGCAACCAAACAGTTCACTAACCTCTAACTTCCCTAACAGTTAAGTAACCTTTCCAAAACCTGTAACTAACTTCCCTTCCTATAATTAACTCCATTCTGTAATAACCAATTCCCCCAGCTTGTAACAAACCTCCTAACCACATACAACTACCAAAACAGAATTTCAGAATCAAACTAACAAACTCACTCTCTAACTGTCATAACAGTCTGTAACAGAATTCCAGCTCATCAAAAAAACAGAAGTAACAAACCCTATAACTACCTAACAGAATCCAAACACGTTTCAACTAACCTAACCACCTATAACTACCTCTAACAGACAGAAACAGAGCTAAATCAAAACAAACTAACCTTCAATTGCAACTGAACTCAGAACTCCACCTATATATTATCTTCTCCACCATCATTCAACGGTCTTCACCACTTCTCTGCAAATTCATCTCTCCGCCATTCATCTTCTTCACACCAATTCATCAACCTCTCTCTCTGCAATTCATCTTCCTCCTCCACCATATTTTTCTGCAACCTCACCATCTTCATAGTTCCCTCCATCATTTTCCAACCTCCAATCATCAGCAATCTTCATCATCTTCATTGAATCAACACTGCGCCGATTCAATCTTCACTTCTTCATCACCTCCATCGCAAATCACGCAGCAGCGTCATCATCACTCTGCAATAACATCATCATCTCGCTGCGTTGATAACGAATCACAGAAAAGAAAGGAAGAAGAAGAACGCAAACAGAAGACCTCTTATCTTTTTTCTCTGATCCGATCTGCGACATCTTCATCATCACCATAACTTCTACTTCAGTCATCCATCATCAACAACATCACCAAATCACCATAACCGAACCGCACTTCAACAATCATCTTCATCACCACATCGGCTCGTCATCACACAACAACGTACCGTCACCGCCTTCATTAGCTCACACTTCAATCACCGGAACCATCGCATTTAATCAGAATCACGAAGAACAAGAGAGTAAATCGATCGGAGAGACGTGCGAGTGAAGAGAAGGAGCGGATACGAGGGAAACTGAGTCTCCGGCGCAATCACCGGCCGCTGCGCCGTTTGATCGGAGAAGAAGAGCAAAATCGCCGCCGCGTCTTCGTTTCTGTGAAGAGAAGGAGAAGGTGGAGATCTGAGACGGAGAAATTGATGAGTGAGAGCGAGCCCAGAGACCGATTGAGAGTGATACGTGTACAAGTGAAATCGATAGAAGAATGTCATCTCAGAGACGGCGATTTCCTCCGACGCCGGTGACATTCCGCCGCTGAGTTCGTTCGAGAGAGGGAGAAGAGCGTTTGAGAGGTGAGTGGTCACATTAACTTGAACCCTAATTTCCATTTTCGTTCTTAGTCTTTTTTAGTTTTTATTTAATTCTTTTTTTTTAATTCAGATAAAAAATCTAAAAAATAATTGAATCTGAACAAAATAATGGATCACCAAAACACTCATTGGGCCGAATTCTGACTCTCACCCCCCTGAATCTGGGCCCAAATGCGTATTAACTAGATTTCAGTTCATGCTAACTTTGCTACTACACCCCTGTTTACTAGGCAGATTTCTTTTCTTTAAGGATTTTGTTCATTACTAACTTTTAGCTCATAATCCAGTTTTAATCGAAATAAAAAATAAACAAAAATGTGTTTTAGATAGTTTTATGTGTGTACATAATTGTAGTATTTTTTGCATATTTTTAGAAACTAGTTTGCTATTTTAAATGAATCATTTACATTGGTATGTTCATGTTTCTTTCGGTTTTGATAGATTTCGCAAAGTAATTTCGTTTAACACCTTAGGATCAGAATTTAACCACCAATTTTTGTATGATTGCTGTAGACTAACCCATGATGTTGTGTATAAAAAATGAACTCCTAATTCTTTGTTTTGATTGGTATTTGGTTAGCCTTGTTTAGCTCGATTAATATGCGTTTCTAATAGATACTTGTGACGTTTGCGCTCTCAAATTGAAATGCATTCTTGCTATAATGTTGGTTCCTTTTTGTACATGTAATTAGGGATGTTTAGAGGTCCTAAGACCTGGGATTGAAAATTTTAGATCATGCTTTCCTATTTTACTTGATTTTTCTTTCTTACATGTAAATAACCTGTTTTTGGTCGACGATTGCACCGTAACTTGTACAAATGACCCGTAATTTTGTGTGAAACTTCTTGGCATGGTTTTGTGAGTGTTTAGGCATCTAGTAAAGGCTATTTGCTACTGACTTGTACCATTTGATTGCATGTTTCTAACTTCATTCACAATTTGAAACCGCTTAGCTAGTATTAACCTAGTGTTGTCTAGTTTTGGTTAGAGTTTTGTATTGTTTCATGCTAATTGACTAATATAGATTAACATAGGGTATTGGAACTAAATGAATGAGTTTGCTACTGACTTGGGGCCTAGCTCATTGTGTTCACTTGCTTTTGTTTTGATTAATTGATGTTTGCCCGCTAATTGGTAAGCAACGATGCATGCGATGCTTTGACGACTTCTTGTGGATGTTTTTGTAGGGTACCGTGATGCTTTTGTAGTTGATTTGGGACATTCAATCCCATGTTTCGCTACTGACTTGGAGCTTTTCTCTCCTGTTTCCATGCTTAGCCTCTCATTTCTTGTTTTGATGTAGCTTATTCCTTACTATTGCTTGCCATGTTCCCTTAGACTCTTCCTTCTTTGTTAAGAGGAATTGAGATAGGATAGTTATCCTTGACCTTAGGGCCATTTGTAGATTAAAATAACATAGATTAGAATGTTAGATCTAGTTCCCTATTGCATTCTTTTTTTCAACTTTAAAACACTAATAAAAGGAAGATGCGAATCACATTAAGCAAGTGATAGAGAAATGAGTGGGATTCATTCCCTAATCTATTTCTCAATCACTTAGTGGCATAGAAACGAGTGGGATTCATTCCCTAATCTGTTTCTCGGTCACTACTTAATGGGAGAGAAACGAGTGGGATTCATTCCCTAATCTGTTTCTCAAACATTAATTAATGGGAGAGAAATGAGTGGGATTCATTCCCTAATCTGTTTCTCGGTCACTACTTAATGGGAGAGAAACGAGTGGGATTCATTCCCTAATCTGTTTCTCAAACATTAATTAATGGGAGAGAAATGAGTGAGATTCATTCTCTAATCTGTTTCTCAAACATTACATAATGGGATGGAAGTGAGTGGGATTCATTCCCTAATCTGCTTCTCGATCATTATACATTTTATGTGATTCGAATCGTGAAGCAAATTCCCTTAAAAAATACACAACTAAAAAACACAAAAACAAACAGAAAAACGTTAGCCGAGCTACGGTAACTCTGATTCCTGAAAAGGATACGTAGGCAGCGGGGTAGGGCCCGTGCGAGTACAATTCTTTATTTTCCCTACATTTTGCATTCATTTCGCATTTAGACATAAACATAGTTATACACCCTTTAGATAGAAACAAACATAGGTGGATACCATCGAGTACGATGGGCGTGAGGGGTGCTAGCACCTTCCCCTTGCGTAACCGACTCCCGTACCTTGATTCTCTGGTCGCAAGACCCTGTTCCTTCCTTTGTTAGGTTTTCTGATATTCCTTTCCCTTATGGGATAAATATATTGGTGGCGACTCTGTTCATTTTTCGCGAGCGTGCGACAGTCCTCTGACAAGATTCAGTTTGTTAATCTGAGAAATCTTTCTCAAACTAGCATGACCTAATCTTCTGTGCCAGACCCACTGCTCTTCAGAAACAGACATAAGACAAGTCACCTTCTGACTCATAAGATCTTGCAGATCTGTCTTATAAATGTTGTTCTTCCTCTTGCCTGTAAATAGGATTGAGCCATCCTTCTGATTTACAGCCTTGCAAGACTCTTGATTAAAGATTATATCATAACCATTGTCACTCAATTGACTGATAGATAAGAGGTTATGTGTTAATCCTTCTACAAGAAGTACATTAGAAATGGAAGGAGAGTTACCAGACTTTATAGTTCCAGAGCCAATTATCTCGCCCTTCTGATCTCCTCCAAACTTGACTTCTCCTCCAGACTTAAGCACCAGGTCTTGGAACATAGACCTTCTTCCTGTCATGTGTCGTGAGCATCCAGAGTCCAGGTACCACGACATGTTGTGCTTTGTCCTTTTTGCAGCCAAGGATATCTGCAATAGGAATAATCTTATCCTTAGGTACCCACATCTTCTTGGGTCCTTTCTTGTTAGATTTTCTCAAGTTCTGATTGAACTTGGGTTTAACATTGTAAGCAATAGGAGGAACAGCATGATAATTTTTAATGTGAGTTTCATGATATTTCCTAGGTTGTGTCACATGCTTTTTGGTGTGTGTAATGTGAAAACTTTGAGCATGTGAAGTGTGCCTAATATCATGGGAGTGGCCATACTTGAACTGATCATACAATGGCTTGTATGTGAATTTCATTTCATCAACAGGTTCAAGTTTGTATGGGGTTTCACCCTCAAAACCAATGCCGACTCTTTTGTTTCCAGACACAGCATATATCATAGAAGCTAGCTGACTTCTGCCAATACTTCTAGATAAGAACTTCCTGAAACTTAAATCATATTCTTTCAGAATATGGTTTAGACTAGGAGTGGATTTTTCTGAATCAGAAGGAGATCCAACATTATTGGATAATTTTAAAAGTTTTTCTTTTAGTTCAGAATTCTCCAACTCAAGCTTCTTTGTTTCAAATTCAAATAGCTTTTTCAGCTTTTTGTATTTGAGACTAATTTGAGACTTGAATTCCAGAAGTTCAGTTAGACCGGAAACTAACTCATCTCTAGTGAGTTCAGAAAATACCTCTTCAGAATCTGATTCTGATGTAGATTCTGATTCGTCATCTTCTGTCGCCATCAGCGCACAGTTAGCCTGCTCATCTTCAGAGTCTGAATCATCTTCTGACTCATCCCAGGTTGCCATAAGACCTTTCTTCTTATGAAACTTCTTCTTGGGATTTTCCTTCTGAAGTTTTGGACATTCATTCTTGAAGTGTCCAGGCTCATTGCATTCATAGCACATGACCTTCTTCTTGTCAAATCTTCTGTCATCAGAAGATTCTCCACGTTCAAATTTCTTTGAACTTCTGACGCCTCTGAACTTCCTTTGCTTGTTCTTCCAGAGTTGATTTAGCCTTCTGGAGATCAAGGACAGTTCATCTTCTTCTTCAGATTCTGATTCTTCAGGATCTTCTTCTCTAGCCTGAAAAGCGTTAGTGCATTTCTTGATATTGGATTTTAATGCAATAGACTTACCTTTCTTTTGAGGCTCATTTGCGTCCAGCTCTATTTCATGACTCCTCAAGGCACTGATAAGCTCTTCCAGAGAAACTTCATTCAGATTCTTTGCAATCTTGAATGCAGTCACCATAGGACCCCATCTTCTGGGTAAGCTTCTGATGATCTTCTTTACGTGATCAGCCTTGGTGTATCCCTTGTCAAGAACTCTCAATCCAGCAGTAAGAGTTTGAAATCTTGAAAACATCTTTTCAATGTCTTCATCATCCTCCATCTTGAAGGCTTCATACTTCTGGATTAAAGCGAGAGCTTTAGTCTCCTTGACTTGAGCATTTCCTTCATGAGTCATTTTCAAGGACTCATATATGTCATAGGCCGTTTCCCTGTTAGATATCTTCTCATACTCAGCATGAGAGATAGCATTCAGCAAAACAGTTCTGCATTTATGATGATTCCTGTAAAGCTTCTTCTGATCATCGTTCATTTCTTGCCTTGTCAACTTTACGCCACTGGCATTTACTGGATGTTTGTAACCATCCATCAGAAGATCCCATAGATCACCATCTAGACCAAGAAAGTAACTTTCCAGTTTATCTTTCCAGTATTCAAAGTTTTCACCATCGAATACCGGCGGTCTAGTATAACCATTGTTACCGTTGTGTTGCTCAGCAGAGCCAGATGTAGATGCAGGTGTAGACTTTGCACTTTCATCAGCCATCTTTTACTGAAGCGTTTTTCTCTTCCTGAATCTTTTCTAAACACGGTTAAGTGCTTGCACCTTAGAACCGACGCTCTGATGCCAATTGAAGGATAGAAAAACACTTAGAAAGGGGGGGTTTGAATAAGTGTAGCTTTAAAAACTTGACAGATAAAAATAAATTGCACAGTTATTTTTATCCTGGTTCGTTGTTAACTAAACTACTCCAGTCCACCCCCGCAGAGATGATTTACCTCAACTGAGGATTTAATCCACTAATCGCACGGATTACAATGGTTCTCCACTTAGTCAGCAACTAAGTCTTCCAGAGTCTTCTGATCACACACTGATCACTCCAGGAACAACTGCTTAGATACCCTCTAAGACTTTCTAGAGTATTCTGATCCACACGATCACTCTAGTTACAACCTGCTTAGATAACCTCTAAGACTTCCTAGAGTATTCTGATCCACACGATCACTCTAGTTCCTTACAACTTAATGTAATCAATTCTAAGAGTATTACAATTGCTTCTTAAAAGCTATAATCACAAACTGTGATATTTCTCTTAACGTTTAAGCTTAATCTCACTAATATATTACAAAAGCAATGTAGTGAGCTTTGATGAAGATGAAGATTCTGAGCTTTGAGTAGAACAGTGTTTCAGCAAGTTAATGTAAGTTGTTTTTGTTCAGAATCGTTAACCTTGCTTCTCATCAGAACTTCATATTTATAGGCGTTGGAGAAGATGACCGTTGAGTGCATTTAATGCTTTGCGTGTTCCGTACAGCATCGCATTTAATGTTATACGCTTTTGTCAACTACCTCGAGCCTTGTTCACGCTGTGTCTACTGACGTTGCCTATAATAGCTTTTAACGTTCCTTTTGTCAGTCAGCGTAGCTTGCCACTTGTACTTCCTTCTGATCTGATGTTTGTGAATACAACGTTTGAATATCATCAGAGTCAAACAGCTTGGTGCAAAGCATCTTCTGATCTTCTGACCTTGAAGTGCTTCTGTGCGTGATACCATCAGAACTTCAGTGCTTCTGATCTCATGTTCTTCTGATGCTTCCATAGACCCATGTTCTGATTCTGCTTCGACCATCTTCTGATGTCTTGCCAGACCATGTTCTGATGTTGCATGCTGAACCCTTGAGACAAAGCTTCTGAGCGCTGAATTATGCATACTCTTTATATATTTCCTGAAAAGGAAATTGCATTGGATTAGAGTACCATATTATCTTAAGCAAAATTCATATTATTGTTATCATCAAAACTAAGATAATTGATCAGAACAAATCTTGTTCTAACACAATATTCTTCAGTTTTCCGATGATAATGTTATTATTGGAGAATGTAGTTGGTCAAATTTGTGGAGTTCAAAGGCAATTTTGAGTGGGTTTGAACTTGTTTCTGGTTTGCGTATTAACTTGTTCAAAAGCGAAATATATGGTGTTAATGTGAAAAACAACTTTACTCAAATTGCTTCTTCTTTTCTATTCTATTCTGCTATATTGGTAGATTGCCCTTCAAATTCTTGGGGGTGCAAGTAGGTTCAAGCCTTAGAACAACTGGTTTATGGAAGAAATTTATTGATATATTATGACAAAATTTAAGTAGCTGGAAAGGCATAATAATGTCCTTAGGAGGTAGAGTTGTTATGATAAATGTGGTGCTTAACGCTATTTCCATTTATACGCTTTATTTTTACAAAGCCCGATTAAAGTGTTGAAGGATATTATGAGGATCCGAAGTAATTTCCTTTGGAATGGTTCTGATCAGAGGAAAAGCATTCATTGTATAAGTTGGAATAAGGAGTGTACTCCTAAATACAAGAGTGGGTTTGGAATCAAGAACATCGAACTTTTTAATAAGTTAAGTGGAAGTGAATGATTATTCAGGAGAAAGAAGTTATATGAATTGACCTCCTTAAGCATCGTTATGAAAATCCAGAGCTTGTTTTGATGAATGGAGTTGGTAAAATAGGTAGCACTAAAGACTCAATTTGTTAGAGAGACCTTGTCAGCTTGGATATTTTGTGTGGGCAGGATCTTGATCTCTTTGCTGCAAATGTTAAGTGTGGTTTAGGAAAGGGCACGAAGATTTCTTTTTGGAACAACAAGTGGAGAGGAACTCAAAGCCTCGGGGAAGCTTATCCAGAACTATTTGCACTCTATAGCTCTCCATTTGGCAGCATGGTCTTGGAACTGTAGTTTTAGTTATAATTTTTTTCTTGATTTTGATTAGTTGTTGCAGGATTTTTACGGCTGTTTGGAAGACGCGAAGCGTAATCTGTTAATTCGCTGCAGCTTTGTATGGCAGCCAAATTCATCCAAAAATTTTCTATTAATTCATGTTACAAGCTCTTGAGAGATTTGGATATGGTGGAAGCTTTGAACGCAGATTTGGTTAGAGCTCTTGGTGATTTGTGGAAGCTTGAAATTCTAGTGAAAATTGAGATTTTTTGATGGAGGATTTTAATTGACTGTCTCCCAACTAAAGACCAACTGCTGAAGAGAAACATCATCAATGGTGAAAGAAGACCATACTTAAAATATTTTTTCTAAATGGCCAAATATCTTCTTTCTAGCATTCTAGAAAAAATAATATTGAATAAAGATTTTTTTTAATTGACCAAATTGTTTTTCACCTTCTTTTCTTTACTCGTGTTTTGTATAGTTCATACCAATTACCAGCCAGAGTATTCATTATATAGTCTTTTACATTCAGATTTCTAATTCTAGAATCCTTTGATCTCACTCCTACGTTGTTAATATTCCAATGACTTGACATTTCACACCTTAAATTTGAATTTTGTAATCAACACTTTTAGAGAAAATCAAAATTAAAAAGCAAAAATAAATAATGTCAACCAATCAAAGTCAATAATTTGTATTAGTTGTTTATCCATTGACAAAATATTTGTCAACGGAGTTAAAGCTAAAAGGATAAACTTTGGATTGTTGACAAAATATTTTAATACAATCTTATCATCACCTAATTTTTAATGACAAAAACTCTAACTCAAAACCTTAGATCTCCTAAGTTGATTTTGCAATTTACATAAACAAATGATCGGAGACACAAAAGTGGCTTATTATTGTCAAAACTTGATTTTGTAGTTTTAGGGTGTGTTTGTTATGCAAGAGTTTAAAGCGAGAGAGAGAGACAAGAGAGAGAGAAAGAAGAGAAATAGCCTATTTCTCTTGCTTGGTGTAGCAGGGAAATGCTGAAGAGAGAGTAAAAACTGTGGGGTCCACCTACTTTTTTATTCTCCTCATACGTGCGAAGAAAGTAGTAAATCCATTGCTATTCCATTAATAACCCTCACTTATCTTAATTTCATATACCTTTTATTTGAACCATTATGTTTTATTTTTATTAAGAATATTTGTATTAGTAATTATTAAAATAGTTGGTGTATTAAGAGATTTAATTACTAATTAATTAAATCAAAATAAATAATTAATAATTTATTTACTTTAAATAATAATTTGAGTTAAGATTAACTAACAAATAAATTATTTGATTTTTTGATAAATAATTTTCAAATCAAGGATAATTTGGTACTTTCATACTTAATTAACACTTCTTTCTCTCCTATTTCTCTTATCTTTCTTTTATAACAAACAACACTCCAAATCTATTCAACTTCTTACATATTTCTTTCTTCTCCCACTCTCTCTCACATACTTCTTTCTTCTTAACTTCTATTTTAAACCAAACATACCCTTAAAGTCTAAGTAAAAAATATTCATTTTAAATCAAATAAAAAATTAATTTAATTCTATTATAACAAAAACTATTTGATTTTGAAATGATAAACCATGCATTTACAAAACGTTGGACAATCTCTTCTCTTACTTAACTAACCATAACATAAAATTATTCAGTTCAATTAAATTAAGAATCTACTTGAGCGCAAAAATTGACATTTAGGACTTAGAGAAATAGGTAGTTTGTTTAAACTACTATACGATGGTTTTGGAAATACAACCTCAACCTCTTCGCCATTGTGACTACTGCTAACATTAATATATCAATCTTTTAATACCTCAATTAGACTCCCTTGAAGAAATTCTTACAAATTAGGATAGCATTTTAACGCCATCAAATTCTTAGACAAGCACAAAACTCATGGTATTGTCTATTATTGAAAGTTACATATACAATGACACACATTCTTCTCAACAGGCTGCAGCTTCAGAAGTCACAAGTAATTTGAAGGAGTCAAAGTCAGAATCAATATTCCAACATCAAAAATCAACATACAAGATCGAGCTTTCAAGCATAAATCAGAAGCTGAGATTTATCCATCAGAAAAGTTGTTGCTTCTATCTCTGAAGACAAAGTCGAAGATTTTAAATACAGATCAGATACATCAAAGGTCAAGTCAAGCATATGAAGATCAGACTCGAGGATGTACTGAAGATCAGTGGCCAAATTTTCAAGAATCAGAAGTGCCTTTAACAAAGGAATTACTCGTTTTCTGATTGGTTGCTTCCTAAATATCTGGAAAGAAAAGTTCTAACTTTAAGGACTCTGAAACAAAATTTGGACAAGCTACATCGTCACAAGTCAACTCCAGATCAGAAGTCAAGTATTGTTTCTTCAGAAAAGCTGCTGCTATCAATTCTGATAAAGGAGACTCTGACTCTCACGGGATAATGATTCTACTCTTCACTCAAAGTAGTTTCTGAACTACACATGAGAATCATTATCAGAAGGAAGATGAAGATAAGTTTAGATCCTCCAAGCTTACTACTTCAGAACCAGAAGTACATTAATTGAGGATAAGATCAAAGAAAGAATAAATTAGTACAACAGTACATCACAACCACTACAACCAGATGTATGTACTATTTCTCAGAAGTTGTCTCCCACGTATCAAGCTACAAGACGAAGGAAAGTACTATCCACAACAAAGCTTGATTCTATCCGTTGGGAACTAGCCGTTGGAATTCAAAAGATATTCTTAACCTTCAACGTCTCTTTTGAGAACTATATAAGAAGATGAAATCATCCAACAAAAGGTGACGACATTAGCAACACCTATGTTGTTCATATCACATATATATGCGTAGCTTATGATGTTGCTGGTATCGTTACAAAAATAAATGTCATAGTTGATGTTCATACTGCTATAACGATTTTTGCCGTTGCAGTTGTTAATTGTGTTTTGGTTTGAAATGGAACTCAACCAACACAGATTAACATGAACAAACTGATGAAGAAAATGACTATGCTAACAATCAAAATATCATACCAATCAAACTGCAACAACATAAATGTCATTCTGATTTTTTATACATAATGAGAAGCTGAAGCACATACCAATCAAAATATTGTTGGGCAATTTAGCTGTTGCTAAAGCCTAAGTTGATATGCTGAAGCTGATTAGAAGAAGAAGATTCTACAAGATGTTCATCAACTATCATCATATACATCTTGGTAAAAATCAGAAGAAGCAAGGAGTTGTTACTCGGAACTTTCTTAACACAGAAGATGAAGAAGAAGACCACTACAAGATGTTAACCAATTTCCAATCATATACATCTTTATAGAACAATGTAATGAACACTAGAGTTGTTGCTCGTATAATGTTTTAGGTCTAGGATTCTTCATGTAAATTGTTATAACACATGAGTTATTGCTCGAAAATGTGTTAAACAACATGTGCTTAATTTAATGTTTACATCTAGCTTGTGTAGAAGCATTATATTGTAAGCAAACCTTTATCAAAATGTTGTTTGATTGTTCCTTGAGTGACCGAGTGAAGATTAGAAGCTTGAGAAGACAGTGGTTGCGGTCATTATGGGAAATCCACTTAAAAGACCAAGTGAAGGTCAAGAATCTAAAAGGGTCAATGAATGTTATATATGTGGACCAGATCACTGAACATTTCATTATTGGTCAATCACAATTGGTTCTTGTGCAAGGTTGTTAGCCACAAGCGGTGGCTTGTGCAGGAGTCAATCACAGGGGTTTCCTATGCAAGGGTGTTAGTCACAAACGGTGGTTTCTACATGGAACAATGAATGTTATATCTGTTAACTTAGATCACTCAACATGTCATTGGGTATTAGTCACCGGCTGTTGCCTGTGCAAGGTTGTTAGTCACAGGGTTGTCTGTACAATGTTAGTCACCGACTGTTGCTAGGGATGGCAACGGGTCAGGTCGGGTGCGAGTTTCACACTACCCAAACCGGCACCCGAACCCAAACCCAAATGTTGTTTGGGTGGAAAAATAACACTCACTCCACAGCCATTGAGTTCGAGTTTTTTCACCCAAACCCGAACCCGCAGCAAAATACATTAAATACATTTTTCCCTACAATTTTCCTACAACTTTCCACAATATTATATATATATATATAAGCGGGTGTGATTTCGGGTTTCGGATACGGGTTTTACACTACCCAAACCTGCATCCGAAATATCGGGTGGCATCCGAACCCAAACCCTGTCAACTTGGGGTTTCACCCGTTGACTCGGGTTCGGGTGCGGGTATGCTTTCCATCCCTAGTTGTTGCCCATGCAACTGTAATCAGTTTGGTTATAGTGGATTAAGTCCTTGTGCTCAAGGTGAAATCACCTCGGAAGGGTGGACTAGATTAGCTTGAGGGTTTCTCAAGTGAACCAGGATATATCTGGTGTTCATTTATTTATTAATGTTTAATGTTTTCCAGTTATCAGAAGCTCAAAGAATTCTTTACTTTCTAAGAAGGCAAACTGCCTATGAGAAACAAAAAGCTTTTGATAAGTGAGAGCTTATAGCTTCTGATAAATAGAAACCTTTTAAGCTTCCGCGCGTGAGTTTTAAAGAAAAGGAAATTATTAAAAACCCAATTCAAACCCCCCCTTTCTTGTGTTTTTCTCCACCTCCAAGTAGTATTATCAAATGACAATTTGATCTTAAAAATTTCCTCAACAATTTGAGGAGGTAAAATGGATAAGCTATAAGGAATGTTCTAATTGATTTCTTAGATAATTGAATTGACCTTAGCATTTTTTAAATTGAATATTCTTTGGCAATAATAAGTGGAACTTTTTAATTTGGTATCCCAACCAATTATGAGCCCATAAATCAATGTCCTTTTCGTAATCAACCTACCATATACTATGTTCTTCCAGAAAGGAAAAAGAATGCTTAATTCCAAACCATATTGAAGAAGAAATATTATGCATGATTGATTTTTTTTTCATGAAATATTTAGTAATAAACATAAAAGACCGTCGCTTATTAGTTGACAAAAACTTCCAACAAAGAGATAAACAATTAGCTTTTTTTATTGTCTTAATATCTCTCAGGCCAATACCTATTTCTGACAAAGGTGATAAAATGATCTTCCAAGATGTAGTAATCAACTTTCTACAGTCTATGCTACCTATCCATGCAAAATTTCTGATGCAAGAATCCAACTTGTTAAGAATATTGATTGGTGATTCATAAATACTAAGATTATACAAATGCATGTCTTATATGACTAACTGGAACAATTGAACCCTACCTATTATAAAAAGAAGATGGTTCTTCCAAGTAGCTAGCTTGACCAATACTCTATCTTCTATGATATAAAGATGTTGAGTTCTAGGTTTGCCTTTTAATATAGGAACTCCAAGATAGTTGAATGATGTATGTCCCACGGTGAGTACAGGCTTATTTGAAATGTGTCTCAACCTAGATCTAGAACTAGACCCATCATAAAGTTTAAACTTAGTTGGACTGATGTGTTGACCAGAATTCTGGTAAATTAGAAAAAATATGATGAGGTCATCTGCAAAAAAAATAGTAGGAATGCTTGTCTTACCAACTAATATGTATGTCAGCTTACCTTGATCTACCAATATAGATACATTCCTAGTGAGTGCCTCTTCAGCGATGCAAAAGAGCAAATGACACAGAGTATCTCCTTGCCTCATACCTCTAGAACAAGAAAAAAAAATTCATGCAACTTTGCTATTTATCATGATTGGCAATTTGGATGAGTGGAGAATGGTAATAATTGAATGACAAAAGTTTTATTCAAAGTCAAATTGAACAAAAAATTTAATAAGATATTGTCAATCTAAAGTATTAAAGACTTTTCTGATGCATATCTTCAAAGTCATACTACCTCCAAAAAAAAAATTGTCCAAAAAATTAATGGCTTTTGAAGCATCCCAATGCACTCACACATATGCCTGCCCCTAATGAAACCTCTTTAGTGTTCTGAAACAATTTTAGAGGCTAAGATGGTCAACCTATCTGCAATGATCTTAGTGATGATTTTAAATGGAAAATTTTTAAGTGCAAGAGGCATTTACCGCTCAATAGAATCTACTCCATATTGTTTAGGTATCTAAGTCACATTGACCAGATTGAGATTAGGAATGATTCAACCTTGTTCAAAGAATTATTTCACTGAATTAATCACATATGTCCCCATTATCCCAATAGACTTGAAAAAAAAGCTCCCCAAATCCATCAGGGGTTGGAGCGAAATTAATATTCATATTGTATCTGCATTATTAATTTGCTCTATATGAGGCATTCTATTGAAATGTTCATTATCCACATGACTTATAAGTTGTGGGATAGTTCTCTCCACCATATCACTATAACTGCAATTTTTCCTAAATTGAAAATATTTTTGTAGAGCTTAATAACATGATTATCTAATTCAATGCCCTCCTCAAAAAAATATTTTCATGCTTTAATCTAGTGATTTTGCTACTAGTATATCTCAATTTTATTGTGTTGTGAGAAAACTTTGTATTTCTATCTCCATCCTTAAATCACTTATTCCTTACCTTGCTCCTCAAAGACTAGATTTCCATATGCAATGTCTTTATAACCTATATCATTTAGAGGTTGAGCATTTTTCCTCTAATCTAAGATCATCATTATAACCTATATCATTTAGCAAACATTATATCTTGTTAACTTCTTCAGTATCTTGAGTGACTTTAAGATGGATATTGCCAAATGTCTATTTGTCCCATTTCTTAAGAATAAGTTTAAGAGACTCAATTAAGCAGATAAAACAAACATATGGCAACCAACCATACAAGTATTCCAATTATATGCAATTATTTTTCTACATTTATCATCCAAAGTCCAAACCTTCTGAAATTTAAATGGCCTTTCCGAATCAAACCTACCTTTATCACAATGGAGAAGAATGTGGTAATAGTCTGAGTGGTTCTTGGTCAAAGTGGAGCAATTGACTGCGTTGCAATTATCTAGACAACTCTAATTATTATGTCTAGTCTAAGAGAAGATTAAGCACCACATATCCTCCCATTGATCTAAGGGTAATAGCTACCAGTAATGACTAGACGCATAAGCTCATTTTGATTGTCCCAACTAAGAAACTCATCGGTGAAAGTTTTTTTAGAGGACATCTACCAAATTTTTTATGAGAACCAATAATTGCAATGAAATCACCAATCATGTACCGAAGAGAGCGATTGGGTTGTTAAAGTTTGGTAAGTTTATTCTAAATTGTCTTTATATATAGGTGCAATGAAGAATTTAGTTTGATTCACTTCTATAGAAAAAGTCACATGTTGTTTAAACACACACAACCCAGAGGGATTGATACCAAGTCAGACTTTTGATGATTACAAAAAAAATGTAATAGTCAACCTAGTATCAAGGCTTCCTACTCCTCTAGCATTTCAATAAATAATTTTCATTGAGTGGTGTTGTAGTTGCTCGACATGACTCAAGGTGTTGATTTCAACTATAGGATGAGTATGTTTATGCCTTCCCCTACCTTTTTTTTCTTGACCAAAATAAATTCTTTTAAATATGGTTGGAGAGAATTATTTGTATCACCCTCTATGTTACTATTCTTCTCCAAATGCAAACCATTACAGGAATCTCTCACCAAATTCTTATAACTATTTTATAAACACGTGATCAAAATCAGATTACTCTCTACTATTATCAACCATTTTTTTCTTAATCACCTATGATTCAAATCATTAACAATATCTAGTACTATTTCTTCTTTATTGTTACTCTTTTTAAGATTATATAAATCTTTAATTAAAAATTAATGTGGTGTTTTCAATATAAATTCTGCATAATTTAAACAATAACTGTATATATATTTAGCTAAACTATTTAGAAAAATACAATAATTGCCTTTGAAAAAAAAATAAAAATACAACAATTTAACCCAAAATAATAATAGGGGCAAGAGAAAGCGTGGCCATTGTGTGTAATTCTTGAATATTGGTTTCTATTGACAATTTGACCGAGTAAATTTTTAGTGCTTTAATCTTTGTACTACTATTCTCAAAATATTTTTCTAAAGGGCCAAATCTCTACTTTTGTAGCATTCTAGAAACTAATATACTGAAAAAGAAAATAAAAGCTTTAAAATAAATTAACTTACCAAAATGAAGATGATTTTACATATATTTGAATGGTACTTCATTAGGAATTGTTCAGCATTTTTTCACATGAATTGAAAGTACTGTTTTTCACTCGGTTTATATTGAGTTGTTTCCTCACTGGCACTTGACACCGTGAAGGCCCATGTGTTTCCATTGACTTTACATTTCACACTTCAAATTTGAATATTGTAATCAACACTTTCAAAGGAAAATATAATTAAAAAGGAAAAATTAATAATGTCAACCGACACCAAGTCATTCATTTTACTAGTTGTTTACTCATTGACAAAATATTTGTCAACAAATATTTAATGTTAAAAAGATAAACTTTCGATGTTTGACAAGGAGTTAACCAACAGAAAATTTAATAAAAATTTTTTTTCTTATAAATTTAAATTGTATACTAATTTATTCTACTTGCCAAATAAATTTGTAGTAACACTTGTGATCTTATAATAAGATAATATAAAGTATAAACCATATGACATTATTTTTTAACCATATTTTTAGGGAAAACTATTCCAGCTTTATATAATCTTATATAAGATAAACTAACATGTGTTGAGATACTTGACTTATTTTTTTAATAGAATCATATCAACCACTAGTTTATACAATGAGACTCAAAACCTTGGTTATTTATTTTGAATTTTTCAAAACACATTACGTATAGTTTTAGTTTTTGCGTTGGCCGCCTAGAAGTTCAATAACCACTGTCCAGAAGTGTAATGATTCGTCTATAGTGTGTGGCACAAGTACACTATCACGTATCTGTAGTATTTTCTCTGGTCCCATTTATAAGAAAAGATTCTATTTTTAGATACATTGAATAAATAATATATTTAGACAACATATTGTTCAGATATATTATTTATTCAATGTATCTTAAAATGGAATTTTTTCTTATAAATGAGACTGAAGGTAGTAATTGGTTATATCTATATCTGATTGTATTTTGTTTTGTTTGTGTCAGCTATAACCAGTTAAATGTTTGTAGGGGTGGCAAAACGGGCCCGGTTGTTGGGAAAAGTTTGTTTTACCCACATTTTTTGCGGGGCGGAGTATGGTTTTAGGTCCGCTCTCTTTATAGTGTTTGCCCTGTTTTTTTATGGGTTTTTGCGGGCATGAGTTTTTTCCATACAATTTTACTATTTTTAAACTTAAAAAGTCCAATGCTCGCGGGCATTTCCCGTCCCGCCCTTACTATTTTGCGGGGCGGGGAAAAATTTTAGACCCGCACTCTCAAATATGTCCGCCCCGCCTCGTTTTTACTACCTGTATGAAGTTGGAGAAATTTGATTTGAAACTGAACTTGGATAGCACGATTTGATGGACGACTTGACTTGCTTTTTGCTTGGTTAGCTTCAGAGAAGTTTAGTGAAGGTGTTTGAATTAAGAAAGAAGAACTTGAAGAAAGAGAAAAGTGAATTTGAGTTTTCAGAATTTGAGGTCGATGAGGGAAAATGACAGAGTGATTTTGGTTGTTTAAGCTTGCAAAAATGATGAGGGAAGGTCACTATTTATAGATGGAATGAAGAATGATTCAGAATTGGGGTGTAGGATAGTATTTGAGTGTGATTCGTATGCACCCTGAAGTAAGGAAAATATGTGATGCCATTTGATCAAAACACACCTAAAAGTTGCGTTTCATTTGCCAAACATCACCTAAACGTGTTTTAAAATGGATTGGGCACGTAATTGAACCTCAATTAAGCTTGCACAACTGATTTAAATGTATTTGGTGATCTGAACTTTGGTATTTGCTCACAGTCAAGCAATTGCCTTTGCACACACTCTCAATGTAGGAACCTTTTTTGAATGAGACCAAATACACTTGAAAGAAGCCATTCCTAAATTTAAAATGTGACTTGAAAATTTTCATTTGGCATCTTGAGCAAAAAGTTATGCACCTTTAAAGTTCAGAAAAAATAGTGTACAAAACACAAACAACTTCAACCTTAGGTCCCAAGCAATTGGCCCGTGCATTTTGCATTTTTCTTTGATCCAAATGCTCTTCTTATTAAGATGAATACAATGCAAAAGGAATCACCTCCATAGGACTTATGATTTAAGAGATGTGACCTTGGCAACTTGGACAAAAACAAGGCAATCTTGTGTGGTCATTTCATCAAACACCTTTATGTATGACTCAAATGAGTGTTTTAGAGTTTGAATTGATCAAAATTCCCAACATGAAAGTTGTAGAGAGTGAAAAAATAAGCTTGTAGCCAAAAGTTATGCAAAAGAAAGTTCAAATTAAGCAAACTGGGCTTGTGGTCAGTCTTGCATACATGGCATGCCTTAAAACCTAGGCATCTTGAAATGACCCATAATGTTTTCCATTCTTTCATGATCTTTCACTCAAAATTTGTTCTTGATCTTCAAAGATGATTTGAAGTAGACTAATTCAATATTATTATGCAAAAAGATTTAGCAACTTATGGTCCTTTGAAGTGGACACACAGTTCCTTGAATTTTCAAAGGAGGACCTATAATGTCTTCTCACTTTTGATGACTTTCTTCATAAAATTTCACTTTGACTTGTAAAGAGAAGTTGTTGATGGTGTCAAGGAGATATGAATTTTTAGGTTGAGGAAGCTTAAATTCAATGAATCGAGGGATGAATGTTTGAATGTGAAAAATACGAGAATCAGATGTTTATTCCCACATACAGTGCCCATGTCCTGTATTAGAATTAGAATTGATCGGTGAAAGATTGATGTTGATCGCAACGGTGGACTCGAGCTTTTGGTACGGTGGATAAGGGGCTGGCCTCTAAAGTTAGCACTTCAATGTTAGAACATTTGATCATAATATTGGTAAACAATAGAGGGTTTGAGTGTGTGGAGAAAGAGATAATGAGAGAGAGAGAGAGGGGAAAGTTAGAGAGAAAGATAATTGAGGGTGAGAATTATTGTATTTTCATTCATTGTACTTCACAAACATACCAGCATGGTATATATGCAAGTGTTGGGATACAAAAGCATCAAGTCAAAAGCTAGAAAAGTCAAAAACTCAGGACTATAACCGGTTAACACAAACCTATAACTGGTTACAGCTAACACAAACGAAAAATACAATCAGGTGTAACCAGTTACTATGAATGCGTAATCGGTTACAACAACTCAAAAAGTGCTTTTCTGCATCTTATTTGACCGTTTTTTATGTCTGTAACCAGTTACACCCCCATGTTAACGGGTTACAACACTTGAAATACTTGAAAAACACTTAACACACCACCTAATTTTAAATGATCCAAGTCTTCCATGTCCATGCTCATATTCAACCTTCTGAACACATCATTTGTGACTCCCTTAGTCAATAAATCAACAACTTGATCTCCACTTCTACAATATCTCAACCTTAACTTTCCTTCACTAATAAGCTCTCTCAAGTAGTGAAACTTCATATCAATATGCTTGCTCCTCCCATGTGGAATTGGGTTCTTAGCAAGATCAATCGCGGAATCATTATCAACTAAGAGTGTAACAACCTCGCCCTCAGTGCTTACCATCTCCTTCAATAGATTCATTAGCCACACGACTTGGCACGCACATAACAAAGCAACAATATAGAGGTGAAATTTAAGTTGTATACTAATTTATTCTAATTGTCAAATAAATTCGTGGTAAAACTTATGATCTCATGATATAAATAATATAAAGTATAAACCATATGACATTATTTTTTAACCTATATTTTTAGAGAAAATTATTCCATCTTTATCTAATCTTATATAATCTAATATAAGATAAACTAATATGTTGAAATACTTGACTCATCTTTTTAATAGAATCATATCAACCACTAGTTTATACAATGAGACTCAAAACCTTGGTTATTCATTTTGAATTTTTCAAAACACAATGCGTGTAGTTTTAGTTTTTGCATTGACCGCCTAAAAGTTTAATAACCACTGTCCAAAAGTGCAACGACTCGTCTATTGTGTGTGGCACAAGTACACTATCACGCATTTGCATTAATTGGTCATATCTGATTGTATTTTTTGGTTTGTGTCTGCTATAACTGGTTACATGTTTGTATTAATCGGTTACAGCCTCGAGTCGAGTTTTTGACTTTTCTGACTTTTTTGGTTTGACGCTTTTGTATCCCCACACTTGTATAGATACCATGATGGTATGTTTGTGAAGTAAAAATCTCTCTCTCTCTCTCTCTCTCTAACTCTCTATATCTCCACACAGTCAAACCCTTCATTGTTTACCAATCAAGTGAACTACATCTTAGGAGTGCATGAGAACTACATCCGTACAACAACACTCCTCTTAACACAATTCCTACTCCCACGTAACTTGAGTTCTTATATCAGAAGTGTAGTCAAGTCTCAACCGGTATGAGTGGTCTTGCTTCCCACGTAACTTAAGTTTAGTAAGTCTGTTTGAGATGTGGTCAGCTGCGTTGGAAATTTAACGCGATACAGTTTCTTGTGATAAAGTTAAATATATTTGTTGCATAAGTATGACAGGGGTAAATTACGAATGATTGTGCTGAACCATTATGAAGCCCTTATGTGTCAATAACGAAAATGTGTTTCCGAGAAATTATTATAAAGCCCTTAGGTGGTAGTATAAAATAATGTGTTTTAATGAGAAAGGTTGTTTGGGAGGAATTATTGTCTATAGTTTGTCCCTGCATTATACTAGTGTGGGAGTATGAATTGTGTTTAGAGGAGTGTTGTAGTACGTAGTGTTGTACTCACAAGGGGCACACGCTCGTGGTGGAAAATAACATACTTACAACCACATCCTACCTCAAGACGGTTGGTCAACCATGAAGATATCCTTTTTTCAACTGTTGTGAGAGGAGTTTTTCATAATAGTGACTTTCTCAAATAGGTAATACGACTTTCATAAACTATAACATTGTGCCTTGTAGCTTAAGAAACGAATGACATTTAATTTCGACTTTAAAGATGAATTACGTTATGTGACATATCTATAAAATAAAATAAAAATCAATATGTTAACAGGTTAACAAATCTAAGACTTGTTTTGAACTCTTATAATTGATTATAATTGACGGTAGAAAATCAATTTTTATATAAAAATATTCAGTAGAATAATAGTTATTCTTTGTCAGCAAATTTTGATTTTGTCTTTCAACTAAAAGTTGTAAGATTAGATGGTGTTGGGTTTTAAGTGAGAAAGTGGTAAATTTTCACATCGATTAGGAATGAAGAAAATGTTGGATTTATAAGAGATCTGAAACATATCCCCATTGTCTTAAGGTTTTAAGTGGATACATGATGTCAAGGTGTCTTGGATCTTAACGTTTGGCCCAATGACACTTCCAGCGCCAGACTCCCCGACAAGTGGTAGAGTTCTGGTTGACTCATTGGGGGGAGCAAAAGTGAATCTTAGTGTTGATCAAGGCTAGTGATGTGGGTGAATCACACTTGTGGAAGTGATTAATAGAGAAAATGTTGGATATATAAGTTTTGTATGGTTACGTGTTGTCAATGCTTCTTGGATTCCAAGGTTTACTTCATAATTCTCATTACATTTAACTTTGTTTATTTTTATAAAATAATAATAATATTTTTTTATTAAAAATTTAATTTTGAAACAATAAACTATAGTTACAAGTTAGAACAACGCGGAAAACTCTCTTACTTAACCTCAATATAAAATCTAGAGGTATGATGATATGATATATCCACCAAATCAAGAGAATCTAAATGGTATGTGATATATCCTACTACCCAATTTTCATTCCAATTTGAATAATCAAAATCCAAACAGATTCAAATTAAAATCCAATCAGAATAATCAGATTAATTACTATGATCAATCTTCTACTCCTCTAATTAATAACACTCTGTTTCAGCTCTACCAAAAATTTTACAATCTCATTCTCACCTAACATTAATCCAACTATCTGATTCCGACCAACTCACTGGCACTTCAACCGTCACAAGCTGCCGGAGCCGATCCGCTGGTGAACAAGAACAATTATCAAAATCCCACTGACACGATTCTTCAAATTCCGGGGAGCTTGGAGCTGCATCACCAACACTTGAAACCCAGTCATTGAAATCAAAATGATTTCTTGGTGATGGTTCGTTAACATTCTTCACGTCTTCAATAAATGGATGATTCAAAAGCATCTCAGCCGTCCATCTTTTTCTTGGATCCTTAACTAAACATTTCTCAACAAAATCTTTTCCTTCTTTTGACAAATCTTCTGGTATCATCGGTGATTTTTCTCCTGTACCAATTTGAAGCAACAACGACAACATATTCGAATCCTTCTCTATATTCCATGCTGGTTTTCCAGTCATCATCTCCACTATGGCACACCCAAGTGCCCAAATATCTGCCGGCGACTCATGCTCTCCGTGGATCACTGATTCCGGCGACATATACAGTGGAGTACCCCTGCATTCGAACCTACTCTGTTCCTCCCCTGATTTTCTAGCAAGACCAAAATCAGCGATTTTGATTTCACCATCATGAAATACAAGAATGTTTTGGAGCTTTATATCACAATGAACGAATCCATTGCTATGAATATGGTTAAGACCCTCCACAATTGATCTGATGTAACCGCAAATGTTTAGTTCTGGAATCCGGCCACCGTGGAATTTAACTTGATCGGCGAGAGTTCCAGCGGAAGCGTATTCAAGAAATAAATTGTAATACTCGTGGCCATTCTCGAAGGTGTAATCATCTCCGAAACAACGAATGATTTGTTGACAGGAACCTAGATGCTGGAGAACATGTCTTTCGTTTTTGAGGGAATACGAGGTTGAAGCCTCGGATGTTTTGACGGCTGTCGGAGAAGGAAATAGAGTAGAATTCGAAGCACCTTTGGGTAAGACTAGATTAACAGTTCCAAAGGTTCCTCTACCAACTGATTTTCCTCGTACCCAATCCATCTCTGAATTGTGAACAAGAAAGAAAATTGCAAGTTGAGAAGAATAACTAACTGTGCCCTCCAAGAATGAAGAAGCCTTTTCCTTTAAATACTGAGTGAAAGATATTTTATGACGTAAGCAGTTAATACGGTGTATCGGGATATTAAATTAAATCAAGAAAGGGAAGAAAGAAGGAATTAAAATAAAATATTTAAATTAGCATGGAAGATTAATTAAAGCACGTGGATATTTTTGAGCAGAAATAAGTTACTACATTAAGTTTCCTAATTGGTGTGTATTAATTAGTGATGAGTATTTGACGCACCTCTTCATAAGATACATGCCGTTTTACGTATCCCCTGGTGTCGTATCAGCGTATCTTAGTAAACAAAATATTTTTGGTAGTTAATGAATTTTCACACGCACTTGTATAAAATCCTATTAAATATATTTATTTATGACTTGTGTTTAGCATTTATCAGCACTTTGTTATGGAGATAAATGTTGAGCATGATCTTAGCAACATTCACTGCTTCTGATCACGGTCAATCTCATCAATTTATTGTTTTGCTTGTTGCCAATATTTAACAAATTGGTATCTAATTGAATATTCTTATCATAACTAACGGAGTGTGTCAAGCCTACTTTATAACTCAATTATAACAATAGCAGTGAAGATTGCGGACACCATCGATTCTCATAATGTTTCATATAACTAATTTTTCTGGAATATAACAATGTCATCAAAGTTCAGCATACACATAAACTAAGTGCGGGATCCCAACCTTGATCTGGTGACTCAACCATGACTCATAAATAATAGCCTTAATGAGATTTACAAATGCTCAAACAAGGGACAACGGTGTTAATAGTCGTTATACTCAGACAAATAAGAAGCAACATTAACTAGAATAAATGAGGTAACATTCATAACGATAAGGGGGAAAAGCAAGGCTTGGCCGCAATCTAGACTAGAGTTTTAGACCTCAAAATTTTAGACTTAAAAAATGTCTCAAAATTATTTTATTTAGTTATAAAAATATATAATGACACATTTGTTACATATATTATCATAGTTGAGTTGGTAAAATGTAGGTGACTTTTTCTTTTGGTCTTGAGTACAACTCTTAGAAATCACAAAATTATTATTTTAAGAGTGAAGTCTCATTTTAGTCCCTCACAAAAACTGTAGAGGTCAGATTAGTCCCTGAGAAAAAAAAAAGTTCCTATTAAATCTCTTACAAAATTTAACCGAGTCATGTTAGTCCCTAAACTAACATTTTTTTAAAATCGGTTTTTTTCTTACTTTTGAACTGTGACTGAACTGCTAATAAAGACTCATTTTTAAGAAAAAAAAGTCTATATTTAATCCCTTACAAAATTTAATCAAACCATGTTAGTCTCTCTTTTAATATTTTTTTCAAATCAATTTTTATTAATTGTGACCGGACTCCTATTTTACGACTGTTGAATTGAAATTATTTATGAAGGGATTGTAGATAAATCATCGTGATACCAAAATGTTCTTTTCTTTGTTTGGTTTATTATCAGGCTTATGGGTGTGTGACTATGGTTTTTGTTGTTATGTATTCTTGTGTATTAGGTGTTGTTATTGTTTTAGTTGTTAAAGATCTTTTAAGAAGGTTTAGTTTTGTTACTAAGGTAATTTACGATAATTTCTTTCTTTTGTAAATAATACTTGTGGCAAAAATAATACACATGGTTAATGTCTCACATCTAGGGAACCCAGCTTCTGGTGGAAACTTAGACTCTGAAGACCATGTGCAAAGGAACTCAACCTCTGACCCCTACTCAACTTATGAAAGTAGGTCTATCTTGCCAAGTCTAGTCATAGTTTAAAAATACGAAAAAAATCGTTTGAAAAATATATTAAAAGAAGGACTAACATGGCTCAGTTAAATTTTGTAAGGGATTAAATAGAGACTTTTTTTCTTAGGGACTAATTTGGACTCTTCCTTTTTTGTGAGGGACTAAAACGGGTCTTCACTGGTGGTCCAATCACGGTTCAAAAATAAAAAAAATCGGTTTGAAAAAAATATTAGTAGAGGGACTAACATGGCTTGGTTAAATTTTGTAAGGGATTTAATAGAGACTTTTTATTTATCAAGGACTAATCTGACCTTTACAGTTTTTGTGAGGGACTAACATGAGACTTCACTCTTATTTTAAAATATACTTTAAATGCCTCATTTTAAAATTTGCTTTAAGACTCTAAACGGGTTGGGCCGGTCCTGGAGAAGAGAAGGAACGAGTATAAAAGATCAATTAAAAATGAGAAAACAATGGAGACAATTTGATAGATACTTAAGCTCTAGTGATTCCATAATTGGTAGGGTTACATATGATGTATATTATTCTGGTATATTTGGTACCCTTCGGGGTTAGTGCTCTCAACTTCTAATTGGTTTTGAGAATCACACAAGAAGAATACACACAATGAATTGCTAAAGACTAATCATTGACAACACACACTCACAATTATAACTAGCATAAGACTTCTTAATAAACAAGAAATGTGCATAGTGGGAGTAAGTTGATGAGAAGCACCTGGATCAGCAAATCATGCTTTTTTTTTTCAAGTTCCTTAAGTAAATAGTACTCATATGTTTGAGCCATCATAGCTATGGCCTAAGAGTCTGAGGATGAATTGTCATGCTTGTCACTCTAAGTGTCTTAAAGAAGCTAACTACATCATGGGAGTTCTCTCTAACTATCAAACTTCTTTTGGCCAGGTAGTCAATTTGGACAAATCTGAGGCTTCCTTCAGTTGAAATGATCCTAATGGCAACAAAGATATGATCTGTATTAGGATGGTGTAAAGATTATGGTGAATCATGCTAGATACTTGGGCCTTCCAATTGTATTTGGTATATCAAAGAAGGAAGTGTTCTCTTTTGTCGTTGATCGCATGTGGAAGAAGATGAAAGGATGGAAGGCGGAATTTCTTTCTACGGAAGGTAAAGAATTGCTAATAAAGGTGGTGGCGCAAGCGATTTCAAGTTACATAATGAGTTGTTATAAGTGATTTCAAGGAAAGGGATAGGAAAATTCCTTGGATGAGTTGAAAAAAAATGGCATGTTCAAAAGGTGTGGGAGGCTTGGGTTTTCGTGGTATAAGTGCTTTTAATGTAAGTCTGCTTGGTAAACATTTGTGGAGATTGCATTCAGGGACCTCTTCACCGATAAAGAAGGTTTTCAAATAGCGATACTACTCGAGAAGTTTGGTTTTGAAGGTTCAAATAGGTTTTTCCCCAAGTAACGCATGAAGGAGTATTCTGAGCACAGAGGATCTAATTTTAGAACTTGCTAGATAGAAAATTGTAAATGGGAAAAGTGTGAAGATTTAGGAGGATTTTTGGTTATCAGGTAATGCAGGATTCAAGATTCACAATGGTGCGCGTTGCTTGGACAAGGACGCTAAGGTTAACAGTCTTATTTGTCTAAAACAAGACAACACACTCATGAAAGTATGTGTTGTCCAATTTTCTCTATTTTTCTATAATATTGATTTGTTTCTCGTAATAGAACAAGAGGTTCACATAAGTATGTTTTAATAAGAGTTATGTATACTAAGTCTTGCGTTTTTATTATAATTTTTAATCATTAAATATTTGTTTGTTTCAAACTCAAACTCAATTTGACTCCTTTATTTAAACAATAATATGGATATAATTTGATACTTAAATATTTGGTCTATGTTGTTCAACAGTCTTTTTTTATTACTTTTGATAGAGTCGTGCACTTACAAGGTGTGGCTACCAAATTATAACAGTAAACCAGAATAAAATCCTTGTTTCCACTCTCTCCTTCACCTCTATGCCTTTGAAATTAACTTCCCAAAGTTTCATTTTAACTTAAAATATTTTAAACACACAATTGAAACTCACTTTTCTTACAATTTTGTTCACCTTTAATTTTAATCAATTTGTTCTTTAAAATTTTTTAGCATTATATTTATCTCACCACATGGATTCAAATCTAAATTATTTGTTTTTGAAAAAAATACATTTTATAAAGTTTAATATTTAATAATTTAATAGTTATAAGATTAAAAATAAACTATTGTTAAAATTTAATATTATTATATAATTATTTCACGAACCCATTTAATTATTTCTTTAAAGTGGTGGGTTAGAGAAAGTGTGTCCATGTGAGACCCGTTTAAACTACAAAATAGATAGTTCTAGTAAGCAAAGATTTTTAAAAAAATTTATACATATTTTAATAATTCATTTAATAAATCGTACATCATAAAATAAATTATTCTTTTATTATTATTATTTCTCAAATATGTAAATATTTAACTAAAAATTATATAATATTTTTCAATAAATATTCTGCTTAATACAAACAATAATTATAGATGTTTAACTAAATTATGTTAGAAAAATACAATAATTTAATCCAAGTGTAAGCGTGGCTATTGTATGTAATTCTTGAATATTGGTTCTTATTGGCAATTTGGCTTGACCAAGTGAATTTGCCGTCAAATCTCTACTTTCTAGCATTCTAGAAAAAATGCTGTTGAAAAATAAAATAAAATAAAATAAAAGTATATTATACAAAGATTATTCTAATTGACCAAAATAAGAAATTTTTGCACCAATTGACAAAACTCACAATGTATTGTATTCCCCTTTTCTTTTCTCGTGCTTTGTATAATTCAAATCTCTGAGTAATTTTGAGAATTCTTTTCATCTTCCTATTCTTTTACGTGATTACATAATTATATTCATAAGAACTAGAAAAAATTTGTATAGTGTTTCATTAAGAATTATTCATGATTATTTTCAAATACTACAATTTTTCACTCGGTTTCTATTTTGAGCTGTTTCCTCACTGGCAATTGACATGGTGAAGGCCCAGTGTTTCCAATGACTTTACATTTCACACTTCAAATTTGAATATCAACCGACACTAAGTAATTCATTTTTACTAGTAAGTTTATCCATTGACAAAATATTTGTCAACAAATAGTTAATGCTAAAAAGATAAACTTAGTATATTTGACAAGAGTTAGCCGACAGAAAATTTAATTGTACCTGCCAGTAAAACTTATATAACTATAGAACCATAAAACATTACTTTTTTAACCATATCTTTAGGGAAAACTATTCGGACTTAATAACAAATATATACTGAGATATTTTACTCACTATTTTTAATATAATCATAACATACACTAGTTTTTATAATAAGAGAAACTCTTAACTCAAAACCTTAGACCTGTTAAAGAGTGATTATTTATTTTGAAATTTTCAAAATAAAAAATAGTTTTAGTTTTGAAAATTGACTTTCTGTTATTACTTGAACTTTTCGTTTTTCTATTTATTTATATTATTCTATTTACCCATTTTTACTATAAAAAATGAAAAAAAAATTGATGCTTCCATAGTCGATGGATTTAACGGAGGATTTGAAGGAAAATAAGTCAATATTTGAGAGAAGTGATCGAGAAATAGAAATTTGCACTTCAAGTGGAGGAGATCTAAATTTTTGACGAGTGAGATTCTATTAAATCAAAAGAAATTTGATTGTGGAAAATCGTAGGAATCTGAATACAATTCTCACAACATAGTGAAACTAGAGTTGATTGAAAAGTGAGGATGTAGAGCTTGTTGTGGGGGGTTCAGAGCTTCAGATGCGTTAGAAAGGAGGCTTACCTGCAAGGTTAGCACTCTAATGCTAAAATTAGTATAAGGGAGAAAAGTCGTGTTTGAATTAGAGAACATTTGAATACCTGAGAAATGATGCACCACCTTCTTTAAATAGGAGGAGCGGTTGAAAACTGAATGCGCGAGGCTAGGTGTGAATTCCAGTTAGCTGCTAAATTCATCTAGACGGTTAGTAGGGTACTTGCGCAAGAGATTGTATGCTCAGTGGCGAAAAAGTGTCCATTTGTCCCGCCCTTAATGTTCCATTGCTTCATTACTGAGTATGTGCCCTTTGGACCTTGTAGAAACCCCACAATAGACTTGAACTAAAAAAATAATGTTTTATATCTATATTATGCCTTTTGCGTTGGTTCAATGATCAAATATATATTCAATAATCCATATCATATATATATATATATATATATATATATATATATATATATATATATATATATATATATATATATATATTACTTTAATGGAAATGGATGGTTCAGAGCATCTGAGTGCTCTCCCTTATGTCTTTTGACCACTCGCTCCGTTGTTCAACGGCAAGCCACTACTGTTGCCTCTAAGGCTTTCAGAGATCCACCACGTCCTCCTCAAGCAACAAATGATTAAGTCCTTGTGGTATGTCTATTTGTTCATTCACAATAAAATCATGTCCAACCTAGGGCAAGTTATAAGGTATTCCAACCTCTTCCATTCATCGGATCTGGTTCAAAATTCCACCATGGCGAACCTTAGGGGTACATTGAGCTAATGGTCACATTGGGAGAAGGAAGGGATACCAAAAATATTGATTCTCAATTCCTAGTAGTTCCATGCAGGAGCATCTATAACCTCATCCTAGGTCGTTCCTACGCAACAGCCTTGGACGTGGTAGCATCCACAGTCCAACTCAAGCAAAGGTACCACCACGAGCTAATGACTATAAGTTTCGACCTATCTAGAGCTAAGAGGATCTACAAGGCTTTACAGTAAGACCAAAAAAAGGTGAAGGAAGAGCCGTGAAGATCAATGTGACATCCCTAGTCAGACAACTAAGAGACATGACTATCCGACCTCCTACAAGTAAGGAAGGTCATCTCAGCCATACAAGTAGAAGTGACTGATCCGAGGAAAATCAAAGCTAACTATCGTGTCTCTTATAGTTAATAAGAAATTGCACAACCCTTTGGTTATCTTAATTATGTTCCTATGTAAAAAGCTACAACACATTACTATAATGTATTTTTTTCATTAATTTAAAGAAAGAATGGATTTCTACTAAATTATCTCTTTTCCTTGTGATTATGAAAGGGAATGATGAGTTTGGAATACGACCAATGAGATCAAAGCCACATCACAAAGATTCATATGTTATCTCATAAACACCACAAACATATGACAAAAGCAATAAAAATCCCACGATGTTAATGCACACACTCTAGCATTTTTGTACATTGAACGGTATCTCTAAGTTAGTATGAGCACCTTGCATTAAGAATCTTATAATACACTTAAAACATGTTTGAAAAAGTATCATGCATGAAAAACTAGTTACAAAGCCTTAAAAACCAGTTACATGCTTCAAAAATCATATTTCACTCAAAACATAAGTGTATGTGTCGATACATACGTTCTTCAGGTCGACACTTGTACTACAAGAATGAAGCTTGTAGCTTCTGTTTGAATATGTCGACACACACAAGTTTTTAGGTCGACACATACGCATTTCAAGTTGACACATGTGCTACAGTTTTAAAGCCTATAGCTTATGTTTGAGTGTGTCAACACATAACCTGTTATAGGTCTACTCATAGCATTACATAGGTCGACATATTACTTACATGTGTCGACACATGCAAGTGATTTTCTAAAATGTTGCATATTCTTTTAACTTCTAAGCATTCCTTTCGCCTCCAACTTACACCATTATAAATACATCATACATGCATCTTTTTCAATTTCATGAAACTATAAACACATCCTAGGATTGTTCATCATCTTCAACCTCTATGCATACACACAAACAAAGTATACATAATCATTTATTGTTTGGGTGTCATCTAGACTTGATTGATAAAGTTCAATTTAGGTTGGTTGTAACCTAAGGTTGGGTTGAGAATCATAGGGGGTTTCATTGGAAAAACTGTGAGGGTTTTTACTCCAAGATCAAGGTGTTGATTCGGGGGTTTTCGACAAGAGTTACACAATTGGATTTGATCGAGTGAAGAGCTTGGAAGAACGTGTGATTCTTGCAGAAGAGTAGCATGAGACGGTGAATCAATTGGTAATCTTGGGTGACAACAACTCATAATTTGGATTCGACTAAGTGAAGGCTTTGGAGAACAGTGGTTTCTTACAAAGGCGTAGCGCGAGATGGTGAATCAATTGGTGTTTGTTGGGTGACTTGATCAAACTCATATCAAGGGAAGAGAATTGCAAGGATCAACATCAAACATGGGATTTGTAGGGTTGGATTGCTTGACATCTCTTGTAAATAATTTTTGCATAGTAATATTGATATCCCAATCCCAAATTGGAATTGGGGGCAGATTTAGCCGTATCAAGGACGATCGATGAACTCCCTAAATAACTCCTAGTGTCCTCTCTCTCTCTCTATCTCTCTCTTGCTTTTAAATTTCCATTATCAAATTATTAAACACATTGATTAAGCAATTGATTCGTAACTATTTTCCGTTAATTGCTTTGAACATTATTGAATTGTAAATTGCCTTACAATCAATTAGATTCTAAGAAGATTTTGATATCAACAAGCTTAAAGGAAAATTCGTAAAATCAATCACACACCAAGTGTTCGATAATTTGACACTTTTAATTTTTGTATTTAAATTGATTGGAAATTGGTTGCTCTGTGATCACATTAAAACTGTTAAGTGAGTATTTGATTTGTTAATTGATTGTATCATTGCTATTCCAAACAAAGTGTTGTGCGCATATATGAGATTCCAATAACAGCTTCGATTTAGACAACTTTATGTCTAAACACGATACTTCCGCTTGCCATAGTTTAAACAATTTCAAAACCTTTAAAATCTGGTTTTTAAACTTGGGGATCTATTCACTCCCCTCTAGATAAGTTGTCGTCGTCTAACAGTTTTCTCTTAGGGGTAGAGAAGGCTTATTGACCTTTGGTCGAGCACAATCCCCAAATAAGTCCAATAAATTTTGAGCACAACCTTGGTGAAAAAGATGTGTCCGAGAGAAATGAACACGGGACCACAAGAAACACCGCAAAATAGGTAAAATACGAGTAAGTAATAAATATAACAGGTAAAATACGAGTAAGTAATAAACATAAATATATATTGCAGGATAGGAACAATGGATATTTACATAATCCAGGTACAAGCACAACAGTCAAAATAGATAAATAAAAATAAAATGTATACTAATCCATCAAGGGAACCACGTTCTCGTTCTCGATAACATGATCAAGACGAACTTGCTCTCCGAATTTTAACACGGTAGGATAAAAATACTCCACCTACTCAAGGAACTCTCAAAGGAGTCCTCAACGAAGAAGTGACTTTCTTTTATTGACTTGACCAATTTATTATAAAGATCAATATTTTCTTGGCGCATCACACAAAGACCGTCCTTAATTTTTTTAAACTTACTTGAGGCTCTTTTAAAGACTTCTCTTACTCTTCTATAATTTTCCAAGTAGGATCCAAAAACGGGTTTGCTTCTTCTAGTATGGCATCCAACTTGGACAAAGATGTCTAAGTAGAACCCAAAGCCTCATTCTTCTAAGTTACCTACCGAGCAAGCACATTCACCTTTTCAACTAGAGTTCTGAGATACTCGAGAGGCTATACAACATGTTCTATAGATAGGAACAAGTTAAAACACCTCAAATTTACTACAAGGATTGATTATTCTTAACTGTAAAAGCATAAACATGTTATTTTAGCTTCTCCTTCTCTTACCCAAGATCATTGGGTAAGAAATCCTATTCCCGTCCAACGTCCCCGAACGCCAGAATGGGTTACACCCAACTGGTATGGTAAGCCAACTATGCTAATTCCCCATGCCTGGCTTCTTTAGACAGACCTCAGAAGTAAGTGTAATCATCGTCGGAAACCGAGGACCGAAGCTCCCGACGAGTATGTAAAACACACATTAGTGTAATATATAAGTTTCTTCTAGCAAAGAATAAATAAATCTTTCACTATATTATCTTTCCCTTGTGATCGTAAAAAATAGCAACGAGGCAAAGATGTTTTTGCAAATGTCCCGCATGTATGACTAATGCAATGAGATCCCCACTACAAATGACTTAGGGGTATTATCACAAATGCCACATGAGTACAAATATTGCAATCAAATCCCAACACTACTATCACACAAACAACGACAACGAACCACAAAGTAGTAATAAAACTTACCTTCTCTTAGTAGCTAGCCACTTTAGAGGCAGACGTGATTTCTAATCACGTGGATCACTAACCATGCTATAATCTAGAGGAAACAAAATGGGACTCTAGCCTTGGTCTGACACAATCCCCAGATACACCCAATAAAACATCGACCATAAAATAGGAGAACAAGTTATCTCCTCGAGAAACGAAAATCGAGACTTAAAGCAATGTCGTAAGAGGTAGATTTTCCATATTTTAAGAAGTTAAAATAGAAATTAAATATATATTTCCAAGTTGGACCATAAAACTTACATATTCATAGAAGTTACACCGGGTAACAACTCTCTAGATAAAAACATACATAACCCCAATAAGGGACTACACGCTCAACTCATCACTAATGGAAAACTAGCTACCTATCCACCATTTCCTGATTTGGGAGAACTTCCACTCGTGGAAATTGAACTTGAGGATAAAAATGTTCCACCTACTGCAATGCATTTTCGAAATATACATGCACGGTGGAGAAACTGTATTCCACTGCCTTTGCATACTCCTAAGCCAAGGAAATATTTTCAAGGCTCGTCTCTCAAAGGTCGTCCTTAGTTTTCTTCCAACCTTATCGAGCTTCTTTTAAAGAGGCCTTCAACTCCTCTACCGCCATATAAGAATAGTCCATTGTCTTGTTGGCCTTAAAGATGGAGACCCTGATCTTGGTCAATTATGTTTTTGGTAGAGTTAGAGCTTCACCCTTCTGCTTCACCGCTTGGAGAAGCGACATCACTTTCTCGGCCAGTGTGCCAAGATACTTGAAAGGCTCTACAGTGACATATATACATGAAAGTAAGAAAATTTCTCCTTAAATCTCCTCCAGATACAAGTCTCTCTCTATTGTAAGAGCACTTACGTGTTCCTCTAGAATTTCCCTTTCATTTTTAAGACAACCATGCACAAGAATTTTATTCTCCCAGCAGCACCAAGTGACAAAACAGCTAACGTCCATCGAGTATGATACAATAAGTGTGCTAACTCCTTCTAGAAAACAACTTTAAACTTACTAGAGAAGTATGTGTAGTCCTCTTCAAAAATATAAGCTCGGAACTCCTCAATTATTCTTGCATCAAGGCATGTAAGGAGCGAAGGGGGCACGACCATCAGAGTCGATAATGTTACCCCTAGAGCTATGTTCCACCTTAATCTTTTTTAAGCATAAGAAGCCAGTAAATTAACGACCTTTCCTCTTGGGGCACCCAGATTTCAAGACTATTTGTCGGACTCCTCACGACCATGAAAGGCGATAAACATGGATCATCTTCCATTATAACCTGGTTGGGAGTATCACATAACTCCTCCTGTGTTGAGATATGTGAGAGAAGAGTAACGGGCCCAATAGGGCCCCCTGCAGTCAAAACCTCTTATTGGCTGCTTTGGTAACAGCCACATTGAGAGGCACGACTCGAGCGTTCCCTTTAATTTATTGTATTGTTTTGTAACATTTCATTTTGTTTGCAAGACAATAATAAACATGTTACAAATTGAAACACCAAAAGGATATTTGATAAAAAGGCCTTCCCCACGCTACTTATAAATAATGTCCTGTCTAACTTCTTTTCGAGCCGACATCCACCAACAATTGCTGCTCTATGTACCGCTTCCCTTATTTCTGTGTAGCCACATTAGAAGGGACCACACCTTCGACGTAGCGCATAATCTCAAAGAAAGATACTACTTTCCTTTTCAGGTAAATCTCCTCTTGAGATAGATAATCCATTTTGTAAACATATGGACTAGAATTCTCCAAGAAATGACACCATAACATGTAGAATATGTTTGATCATTGGTAGGATGTCCTAGGCTTTATGATACACATGTTGGCATAAAATACCTTGTTGAGGGAAGTAACCAAGAAGTACCAATCTTTGAATTGTTTTACACTCTCTAAGTAGATGTCAAACATCTTGGTGCACTGTCTGAGAGATATTAGACCTAGATCCTGGGCCGAATCAACGGAGCTTCGTTGAGCTTTGATGAGATGTAAGAAGAGCGAAATGGTCAACACATCCTTCTTGTATTCTCAAAAATATTAAAATACCTTGATGTAATCCCAACTCATTTGATGCAATTTTGAATGAGAAATTAGTAAATGATTAAACACACCGACCTCGAAATTGTTCAAGGGAATGAAAAATCATATCAAGGAAGATGAACACTCATGAAGGGGAACGAGGAATATGTCATATTTGTTACATACCTTGTTGCCTTCTTCTGGAAGAATTACCCCTACCTAATCTTCAATAGGTACCACCACAGTGAGAGAATGATATAAGTCGCTCTCACGAATAAAAACAGAGAGAATGTCGAGTGTCTCTTGGTCCATCCACACCAATGAGTTATCCCACATGGATTTCTAAACTTCAGGTTGGATGTTCTCCATTAAAAGTGGTCCTATTAACATGTGAAAGAAGTGAATATAAATAGCATTACGGGACAAGTTCATAGCTAAGTCTAGTATTCTTGCTAAAAAGTATGTGAAATAAGCCACTAAATCAACAACAATCTCCATCATCAAACTGCGACCTATCACATTTGGAAATGTGAGTCACACTAAACCAACGTCCATTGTGGACTTTTAAGTCAAGTATCCTACAAAAGAGGGAACATCGTTACCATCGGACATAGGGACACACGTTAGAGCCTCCTTGAAAAACAGTGTTAAACAAGAAATAGAGAGACATTTAATGCATTTGTTTCAAATGCTAATGACATATGATAATTCATTTTATGTGAGATATTTAATCTTTTTAGAATTTTAGGGTAATTTATATCTTGAGTATAAATGTGTAGCTTAAGATTTTAGGGTAATTTAAAGTATCATCTTTAGGTTTATCATTTCTATCTTCCTGTTTATAAATGTGTTGATTAAGATCTTTTTGTATTGTGTTTATTTTGCTTTGTTGAATAATGTGAAATTTAATAAATTAATAATCTTTTGAAATAATGAATTTGTCTTGATATACTCTACTCATGTGAATTTATGACATATATTTTAATGAATTTGTTAAATATTGGCAACAAGCAAAACAATAAATTGATGAGATTGACGATGATCAGAAGCAGTGAATGTTGCTAAGATCATGCTCAAAATTTATCTCCATAACAAAGTGATGATAAATTCTAAATACAACTCATAAATGAATATATTTAATAGGATTTTATACAAGTGCGTGAGAAAATTCATTAACTACCAAAAATATTTTGTTTACTAAGTTACGCTGATACGACACCAGGGAATATGTAAAACGGCATGTATCTTATGAAGAGGTGCGTCAAATACGAATCACTACCAATTAGGAAACTTAATGTAGTAACTTATTTCTGCTCCAAAATATCCACGTGCTTTAATTAATCTTCCATGCTAATTTCATTATTTTATTTTAATTTAATATCCCGATACACCGTATTGCTTACGTCATAAATTACCCACTAGTATAGATTTCTTTCTTTCACTTGATATATAAACGAAAGGGCTTTTTCATTCTTGGAGGCCACGGTTACTGCTTTCTTCTCTACTTCCATTTTTCTTTCTTCTTCACAATTCAGTGATGGATTGGGTACGAGGAGAATCACTTGGTAGAGGAACCTTTGCAACTGTTAATCTAGTCTTACCCAAAGGTGCTTCGAATTCTACTCTATTTCCTTCTCCGACAGCCGTCAAAACATCCGAGGTTTCAACCTCGTATACCCTTAAAAACGAGAGACATGTTCTTGATTGTCTAGGTTCCTGTCAACAAATGATTCGCTGTTTCGGAGATGATTATACCTTTGAGAATGGCCACGAGTATTACAATTTGTTTCTTGAATACGCTTCCGCTGGAACTCTTGCTGATCAAGTTAAATTCCACGGTGGCCGGATTCCAGAACTAAATATTCGCGGTTACACCAGGTCAATCGTGGAGGGCCTTAACCATATTCATAGCAATGGATTCGTTCATTGTGATATAAAGCTTCAAAACATTCTTGTATTTCATGATGGTGAAATCAAAATCGCTGATTTTGGTTTAGCTAAAAAATCAGGGGAAGAGCAGAGTGAAAAACAGAGGTTCGAATGCAGGGGTACTCCACTGTATATGTCGCCGGAATCAGTGATCCACGGAGAGCATGAGTCGCCGGCAGATATTTGGGCACTTGGGTGTGCCATGGTGGAGATGATGACGGGAAAACCAGCATGGAATATAGAGAAGGATTCGAATATGTTGTCGTTGTTGCTTCAAATTGGTACAGGAGAAAAATCACCGATGATACCAGAAGATTTGTCAAAAGAAGGAAAAGATTTTGTTGAGAAATGTTTAGTTAAGGATCCAAGAAAAAGATGGACGGCTGAGATGCTTTTGAATCATCCTTTTATTGAAGACGTGAAGAATGTTAACGAACCATCACCAAGAAATCATTTTGATTTCAATGATTGGGTTTCTAGTGTTGGTGATGCAGCTCCAAGCTCCCCGGAATATGAAGAATTGTGTCAATGGGATTTTGATTATTGTTCTTGTTTGGCAGCGGATCGGCTCAGGCAGCTTGTGACGGTTGAATTGCCCGTTAGTTGGTCAGAATCAGACAGTTGGATTAATGTTAGGTCAGAATGAGTGAGATTGTAAGATTTTTTTTTTTTTTTTTATAGAAAACAATCTCATTCATTAAATGAAAAAGAGAGAATACAAACATAAAGAAATAAAATGTGTTAGGGCATTTCTCATCAACACATTGACAACATCACTAATAATTAAGACTAACAAGCTATGGACATTACAAAGCTTTGAGAGAATAGAAACCAAAAGGAAGGTACCAAACCAAAACTTTAATCCAATCAACCAAGCAAAGTTCTTCCACAAGAGACATGTGAGTTTTGGAACTCCAATCTTTAAATCTATCCAATTACGGATCATATCTTTAGCTTTGACACTAGCTTTATCACGCTCAAATCGATTATTCGGGTTCACGATATTGATTAATCTCATCACTTGTGAATGAAACAATTGTTGACTGAAAAGAGGAGTTTGATTTACCACATCCCTAGTAAGATTCTTACTCCAAAACACATTTCCTCCGTCCAAGCTTCTTTGAGGCATTTCATCAAATACCTTGAGCACAAACTTAAAACAACCTAAATCTAATAATAACACACCCAACAAAACAAACCAAACAAGAAAAAATAGAACACACAACAAAACAAGTACAATAAAATAAACTATTACATGAAAACACACACATAAAATCTGGGCTTCCTTATCTTCCGGCGGTGGCGGCTCCGGTGGGGGTCGTTTTCCATGTCGATACCACTCTAGGCCATTGGTTGGTGGAGGTGATTTTAGAGTTGCAAACAGTTGATGGTTGATGGTGAAGAGGAGGAGGAGCTTGATGGAGGTTGGAGGAAGAAGCATGTATGGATCTAACATGAGTGAGGGTTTCAAAGGAATGAAAAGAGAGGAGGGAAAACTTACAATGGGAGAGAAACCTCCATTGAAGAGGAGATGACCACCATAATGGTGGTGAATAACTTCCATGAAGGAGGAGGAACCCCTACAAGAGGGGAGGTGAAACCCATCAAAAGAGGGGAACATAGAAAACCCTAAGTTTAGAGAGAAGGGAGAACTTCTCTCTCTAAACATTTGTTCAAGAAGAGAGATTGTAAGATTTTTGGTAGAGGTGAAATAGAGTAATTAGATGAGTAGAAGATGGATAATAGTAATTAATCTGATTCTGATTGGATTTTAATTTGATTCTGATTCATTTTTTATTATTCAAAATCGATTTTGATAGATATCATATACTTAGTTGTATCTAGCTCGGCGGACTGCCCTACTAGTCGGATGAACCATAATCACTAGCTCGGTGGGAACTATCCTCCAGCTCGGCAGTTGTCTACCTCCAACTCGGCCACGACAGTTACACATATACCAAAGGCTGCTACCATTACGAAGGTTATGATTCTTTAATGATGGACGATGGAGGTTACAGATAGCGGCCATATGGAGGAAATCCAAAAGTTGCTTCATCAATGTCGTAATTTACCACTCCCAGACTATAAATAGGGCTCCCAAATGAGAGATAAGCGAAGACATTTGATATCTTGAGCTTGCATCACTTGCACTAGTCAAATCCCTAAAACTACAACTCTCAAACTCCTGTGTGACCTCACTAGGATCTTCTCTCGAGAGGTAGTTAAAAAGTGTTCTGCAGGAACATTTGGTGCCCACCGCGGGGCCTAGGTAAAACTTTCCCATGCCGCCTATTCTTTCACTCATTATCACCATCAGGGTGAACGGACTATCTCCCTGCGGTGAAGATTCTCCGTCTAATATGGCTCAGTTGCTAGCCATGGTGGAGGCCTTAAAACAGCAGAATGAAACCCTCAAAGGCATTATCCAAGTCCTACAGACCCATACGTCATGGGAAGACGAGTTTCCAGAAAAATTGTTGTACCTTCAACCTTTGTCAGAAGCCGTCTGGGCGGACGAGGTTCCGGAAAGCTTTAAACCTCCTCCCTTGCCCTCTTTTGATGGCAAGAGTGACCCCGAGCAACATATCATATCAGTTGATAATCAGAAAACCATATATGGAACTTCACACACTCTGAAATGCGTATTGATAATGGGGACTTTCAAAGACGGAGCATTACGTTGGTACATGAGTCTACCCAGGGCATCCGTCCTAGGGTACCCCGATCTGGCTTGGAAGATGGTTCAATATTTTCTAGCCAACAGGCATAGGAATGTGTCCACCACCAACCTCTTTAGCGTACGCCCGAGGCTTCCCGGACCTCTTCGGGATTCTATGACCCGTTTCATTGAGGAAGCCATTAAGGAGTCTCACTCAAACCAAGGGATGAACGGAGGGGCTTTCCAGAACGGAATCCGAGCTAACCACTTCCATGGATCACCAGCGCAGAAACCAGTTTCCGATAGGGAAGGGTGTTGCACCCCAAAATTTGCCCTCCTAATTTTACTTCTAATTTGCTTAAGCTTTACATTCATATGCATTTCTCCATTAGGCCATCAAACACTCATACATTCATTTAATCAATAAATTCGGCATGGGATCAGAGATCTTCTGGTGAATTAGATTATTACAAGTTTGAAGTTTCTACATAAAATACCGTTTGATTCTTCTAATTTGTTTGGTTATTTTTATGAACATGGAAGTGTGGAATAAGAATGTGAAATGTGGTTATCAAGAACTGATTCCTCATCCAAAACAATAGGGTGCTTGGTGCTTAATCAGATGATTGTAGCTAGTTCAGTCTTTGGAAAGACACTTGATCTAATGGACTTCCTTCTAGGGTTTATTTCCCTAGTTGTTTGGTCAATGGAACCTCAATGGGTATCACTTAGAGGAGACAGATTAATGGTCATATATCTCTTCTTATGATTAAGGATTGCTAAGCATTGTGTGGATTGGTTCTCAGATTGGTGAGAAGCTTATGGATTGAATTGCAAAGTATTGTCAGAAGGACCAGAGATCTTCTGGTGAATTAGATTCTTACTAGTTTGAAGTTTCTACATTAAATACCGTCTGATTCTTTTTATTCGTTTGGTTCTTTCTGTGAACATTGAAGTGTGGAATTAGGATGTGAAGTGTGGTTATCAAGGACTCATTCCTCATTAAAAAATAGGGTGCTTGGTGCTTAATCAGGTGATTGGGGCTAGTTCAATATTTTGAAAGGCACTTTTCTAATGGACTTCTTTCTAGGGTTTATTTCCTTAGTTGTTTGGTCAATGGAACCTCAATGGGAATCACTTAGAGGATATGGATTAATGTCCATATGTCTCTTCTTATGATTAAGGATTTTTAAGCATTGTGTGGATTGGTTCCCTGATTGGTGAGAGGTTTATGGATTGAATTGCAAATTATTATCAGAAGAGACGAACTGGTGGATTCCTTTTTATCAAGATAAATTTTGTTCTCATCATGGTTCGTTGCTTCAATTTCAAGTTGACTCAAATGTTGAGAATTAAACTTAGGAGTCCATCAAGAAATTCATTCGTGTTCAAGTATTCACTCTAGTCTCTAAGCGTTATCAAGCAAGCTAAGGACGGTTCATGTGGTTTCTTGTTATTCAAGTCAAGTTTACAAGGTAAACATCATTCATCAAAACCAAAAATTGAGTGTCCGCTTTCTAATGTCAAAATACACACATTCATTAAAATCGTCAAATACAATGCTCATCATCTTTCCAAACATCATTTAAAGGATTTCAAGCTTATTCAAGATTACAAAGAGGTTACAAAAGAAAATTACAAAAGTTGACTTTTTGGTCAACAGTTGACTTTTGGTCAACTATTGACCATTGACCCTAACTCTGACCAATACCTTGGTTGACTTCCTAGACCTACTTCTCTCCCAATATTTGAAGCCTTTTTCATTCACCATTTACATCATCGCCATATTGCATCATGTTGATCCACATCTTTGATCCACATCCTTTGTCATCATGTGCATTTCCATTCTCTAAACTAATAACATGCTATGAACCTACAGAATCCAAAGTTGGAGCCAATTAGTAGGCGTATATTGCATAACAGGTCCATAATTGAAGTCATACACAGTTAAACATAAAGATTACTTGCCATAATTCAAACACAGTTCAAAAACTCAAACATGTTAACCACAAAATAATCCCTATAACTTATGCCATGAAAAACCAGCTTAAAACAAGAACCTGCATAAAACACCAAAAGACAACAACAATGTTATTATTCAGAATTCACAGACGTCAGTTCTAAAGCTATTTCCAAGCAGTCCCGTTCAGGCCAAACACACCATATTCAACACACTTCAATCGACAATCAATTCATATCATCGAATTCAAAGATAAAAAGAAACACATTATAAAACCAATTCAAATAAAACCAGTCTTCACATATTGATAATATTCTAACTACCTTTTTTAGCATGATGCAACATCCTAACTATTTTCAATAATCATTTTCCAACTAACCAATTTTTTTAGCATGATGCAGCATCCTACCTTTTTTTTCTTCGAATTTTTGTCACTTATTTGCTGATTTTGAGCATAGATTCTTGTTCATATGATCGAGTCTCTTATCCCACCAAGGCTTTGGATACTAAGTACACTAGATTCTGAGTGTCATGTGTTTCTCTTATGAGGACGACAACTCACTACGCCAAAATTGGCTTTTAGCAGCACACCTACGAAAGCGCTTTTAGGCAAAAGCGCTTTCATAGGTTTCGCTAAAAGAAAAAGGAAAAAAAACGCAAAAAAAAACGCTTTGGTAGGGTGGGGTACGAGAGCGCTTTTGAAAAGCGCTTTGGTAGGATGGGGTATGAGAGCGCTTTTGAAAAGCGCTTTAGTAGGGTGGGGTATGAGAGCGCTTTTGAAAAGCGCTTTGGTAGGGTGGGCAACTGTTTTGAAAAGCGCTTTTAACAAAAACACGTGTTTTGTTTCAGAAAACAAAAACACGCTATCTTCTCTCTCTCGTAACCCTATTTCTCTTCATCAATCTCTGAAGAACCGCTCTCTCTGATCTCCGACTCTCTTCCCTTCAATCACATCCGTATCTCTTACATTCCACCACCTCCGGCCTCTTTCATCCTATAACTGCATGATTCCATCGTCTTTCACAAAACCCAAAACACATACTCAATCATCTCTTCCAGATCTACAAAAACCGTACTCCATGTGATGCAAAAAAAGGGGATGAGAAGAAATCAATCGTACAAGAGATTGTATATTGAATCCCAAATCCCATGGGAATGATTGTATATTGATTGGTTTTCTGCTCCATTATGATTTCTTTTGATTTAGGGTTTCAGATTTGGGGTTCTGATTTGGGATTTTTTATATTAGGTGCTTATTTGAGATTGATGGTACATAAAAATTTTTCAATAACTTGTAGAGATTTTGAGTTGATATGTGTTGTTGGTTGAATTTCAGGACAAGGTGTTCCTGATTGATTTGGTTGTGTTATGCATCCTCCTTTGACATTGAACAAACACCTTATGTGCGTCGAAGTGGGTGTTTTTTTTATATATTTTATAGTTTTTAATGTTTAGTTATTTGTTATTAGAATTATTTATGCTTTCACTGTTAATCATAATGTGATTGTTGGGCTATCTACTGTTATTCTTAACTTGTAGTGTTTTTGGAGGTTTTCTATTATCATAACCTATGTTGTGTTTGAAAGCCATAGCATGATTAATTTCAAAACTCCCGAACATTGCATATTTAGCTGTTGAAGGAGATCTCTTAGTGAAGTTGTGTATGTCATTTACTTATTTTGTGTTGAACCCAATCTTGAGAAATTTAAAATTAATTAGTTGGACTGCTATTAGCCCTTATCAAACTTTTTACATGCAGCTTTCTTCTTGTGGCTCAACAGAAGGATGATCTATGCCTTTGGTTTTAAGGAACACGCCGATCCTCTTCTATGTGGAGATTATAAGGAGGTTAGTTAATTTTATACATGATTTGTCTTTTTATTAGGAATAAGATGCAACTTCTATGTTAAGCAATGATGAAAAAGCTGTGTAGAACCAACTTGCATAGTCAGGGTAAGCTTGTACCCATGTTGACATCTGGTGGAGCCTTTCCAAGTTAACTTTTAACAAGGAGTTCAAATACTAGTTATGATCCACAAAAGGTGCATAGGCTGCCAATATTGTTTACTTTGATTCATCATATTTTTAGTAAGTTTTCTTTTACCAATATATTTTCATATTTCTCAATATTTATTTATTTAAAACTTTACCTTAAATATTTAATCATATACTTAAACTTTGACGGAGACAAATGCCCTAAATATTCTTAACGGTATTATTAAATCAAGTAGTAATACTTTATTGGTACGTTAAAATTGTATGGTATATTTTTTTTATAAATGATTATACTCTAGAGTGTTATATATTACTTACATTCTTATTAATTTTGATAGTTCTTGATTTTCTATATGAGACATGTCTTAATTTTCTGTATATAATCATACACTCATTCCTCCTCTGCACGCAACTATGAGATTTTTTTTAAGTTTTAGCAGAGTCAATTATTAAACATTACTACAAATATACAAATTAATTGAGGTAGTATTTGTAATTTTTAAAATATTTAACATTATAGTTTTGTTTAATCTAAATAGTCAAGTCCACCTACATGGCTATGACTTATTATTGTTTTTGGTTTTTGTTTTTACTAGTTGGTTTCTGTTTGATTCTGACTTATTCATGAAATTTAAGCTTATAATTGCAGTTTACATTTTTATTTAAGGGAATTTTTATTTGGTTGAAGTATGTTCCTTCTAAAATCTTTAGAACGGATAATGAACCTTTTAAGATTGAATTTTCTTAGATTTCATGATAATCTGCTTTCCTCGTGATGACTCTAATATGTTTTTGATTTTAAACAGCAATGCAGGGTTTTGCACAAAAGGATGCCTAAACAATGAAGAGTGAAAAGTTGTTTCAATCTCAAGGAAGTCCTAAACAATGCAGGGTTTTGCACCATTTTTAGTGTGTATAATATATGAGGTGATGACTCTAATATGTTTTTGATTTTAATATGTTTTTGATTTCATGATAATCTGCTTTCCTCGTGATGACTCTAATATGTTTTTGATTTTAAACAGCAATACAGGGTTTTGCACAAAAGGATGCCTAAACAATGAAGAGTGAAAAGTTGTTTCAATCTCAAGGAAGTCCTAAACAATGCAGGGTTTTGCACCATTTTTAATGTGTATAATATATGAGGTGTGGCTCCAACTATTTGTAACTATTTAATGCTAAAGTTGTACACCTACTGCTTAGTCTATCGATTTAGTTGCTTAGATCTGATTTACTTATTGTTATGATGTAATATGAATTGGTTTAGTTGTTTTGGTTTAGAAATATGTATATATGTATTTTGATTTACATTAATGGTATATAATATAATGATTTTTTTTTTGTATATAATCGATATCGATTATAATGGTATATATAATGTGATGGTGTAAGAATCAGGTTTAGAAATGATAAATTATAGTTTCATGAAAAAATACTGCCAAAAAATGGTAAATTACAGGTTCTGAAATATTGCTGCCAAAAGTGCAGGTTTAGAAATTATAAAAAAATTATAAAAATAATAGACACCTACGAAAGCGCTTTTCCAGAAAAGCGCTTTCGTAGGGCTACTTTAAAAAGAAAAAAAGCATTCTAAAGTAGGCCTACCAAAGCGCTTTTTCAGCAAAAGCGCTCTTATAGGGGGGTCTACCAGAGCGCTTTTCCCAGAAAAGCGCTCTTATAGGGGGGTCTACCAGAGCGCTTTCAGAAGCGCTTTTGTTACCTACGCCAGCGCTGGTTTTCACAGCGCTTTTAAGCGCTTTTAAAGCCCAAAAAAAGCGCTTTTAAAGCCCACGCGTGTTGTAGTGACTACAACTTCTTCGTCCACTTCTAGGTAGATGTATAACGTTTCTCCTAGTGATGGTTGGGTGAGTATTGGAGGGGTATCAATAGGTAGTAGGTTGAGTTATCGATTAGTTAGTCGATGTTTGGTAATGCATAGGAATCTTCCGAACATGCGTGATTAAGGTCGGTGTAGTCGACGCACATCTTCTACTTGCCCGAGGCATTCTTAACCAGGACCACATTAGATAACCACTCGGTATACTTTGCTTCTGAAATAAACTTAGCATTTAATAGGCCTCTTATTGTTTTCTCGGTAGCCTCTTCTTTTTAAGAGATTGTTTCCTCCATCGTTGAGATACGTAGTTAGAATTAATGTCTAGGTTCATTCGATGACAAGCCACTTATGGATCGATACCGGGAATTTCATGAAGGGAGATAACGAAGAGGTTGACATTCGCCCGGAGGCACTTGATTAGCCCAAACCGTATTTCTGGGGAAAACCCAGACCCTATCTTGACCGACCAAACCAAATTATCTCCTAGTTACACATATATGAATTCTCCGTTTGAGGTAGGTCTAACTTCGCTCTCGTTTGCATCAAGTTCGAGTCATTCATATTTCTTGGATATCTAGGACAAAATATCTTCATAGATTCTTCTCCGGATCCTCTTTGCTTCTTGTAAATATGTGCCTACGGTGGCTACCACCCCTTCTTCATTGTGATAGGTTATCTTTAGATGGACCGTAGAGGCCAGGCCATCTAACATAGCCAAAAATGACCTTCCTATAATGCCTTTAAGGGCGCTTTTTCATGGTATTACGAGGAATGGAAGAGTCATCATTTTCTTCCTTGTGTCTTCCCTTAGTGGTAGTGTTAGGTCTATTGCTCCACAAGTATGAGAGACTGACTGAATCGTTAAAAGCCAACAGTTCTTCTCCCTCGGATGGAGTAAGATTAGTTCGACAGTAACCTACCGATTCCAACGCTTCTTTATAAAGGATGTTGCATGAACTTTTGTCGTCTATTAGGAATATTGTTCCGGTCATATGATTGATAATGTCTTTAATGACCTAAGGTATATCAGAGTTCGGATTTCGTCGATCTTTTCCAAATCAAAGAAACAAAGCTATGAACGGTTATTTCGTTTGAACTCTGAATTGGTGCTCAACAAAAAGCAATCAACAGCCGACGGAGCGTTAGGTGTAGTGATACTCTAAACGATGACGATTGACAACAAGACGTGAGGAACTGGATCTGGATCCGTCTTCTTGAGCATCTTCATCTGGCTATTGTTCACACTTACTCGCTTTAAATGAACACGCGGGAATCAGAAGCCGGTTCCCACGGAAAGCGCCACTGTTCCGTATCAGAATAAAAAAATATGTGTAGTCATTGAAGCTACAACGGAGGAGAGCGTCTGGCGCGACATAGTAAGGGGTGTACCTGCAAGGTTAGCAACCCAACGCTCAAGTCAGTATGCGAATGATGAAAGAGTATTCAAATTATGTTTGAACCTTGTTACCTATAATGGCGCTATCCGTATATATTGGGGGTTGATTAACTAACTTGCTAACTATCCATTGTAGAATGCAGAGAACTGTTGAAGTGATGAATCTCCTGCTTTCAGATCACTGAAGGTCCGTTGATTGAAAAAACGTTCTAGAAGTTCTAATATGCACTTGACATGAATCTGGGATTTTATGCTCTGTGGTGCACGGTTTGGAGAAGAGACATGACCGAGCGGATCGGCTTGGGAAGGTCTTTCCAAACGGTAGTCAGATCTATGTATGTGAGCCCGGATCAATGAAGACATGGTCGACCCTATATATATATATATATATATATATATATATATATATATATATATATATATATATATATATATATATATATAATTTTGATTCCCCAAAACTTAAAGGAGTTTACAATTTTTTTTTTATCATGGACTCACAACAAAATTTGATAATCTTACATCTCTATCTCTCTTGAATACTTTAATCCCACTCTTATACGTTGCCAAAATTCCACAATGCTTTATGTGAGGTGAGTTTGGTGGTCGATTCTTTTCTTTCCATATTCCTATTCATATATGTGATCACATAATTATTATATTCATAAGAGCTAGAACAAATTTAGATGTTGCTCCATTAGGAATTGTACATGATTCTTTTCACACGAAATTTCAAGTACAAATTTTCACTCGCTTTTCTAGTTTTTCATTACCACTAAAATTCATTGTATTTCCAAAATGTTGAAAGAGCTGTTTCCACGCTTGCACATGACCCCCAACTGGTCCCAATGACTTTACATTTCACACTTGAAATTTGCAAATTGTAGCCAACGTTGTCATAGGAAATCATAATTAAAAAGGAAAATTTTGATAATGTCAACCAACACCAAGTCATTCAATTTTACTACTAGTTGTTTATGCTTTGACAAAATATTTGTCAACAGAGTTAAAACCAGAAGAATAAACTTTAGATATTTGACACCAAATTAACCCACAGAAAAGTCATAAACCTTATTTACTCTATCTTTGTGCCTGCTAGCAATCATGTGTTGAAATGATCTTGCTCATACTTTTAGCTTTACCCCATTTGATACATTAGAATTGTAAAGTTCTGATGATCTCATAGCATAAAGTACTAGTATAAACCATAAAACAATGTTTTTTAGTTACTATAATTAGTTTTCACTTTATTAAGAAACTTGATTGATCATCTCTAATAAAATCCTTGTGTTGACTTTTTTTTTTTTTTTAAATAGTATGATACTTTTACTTTAGTTGGATAGATATTCATGATACAATCAAGCAATGATATCTAATATCACATCACTATTTATTTATTATAAAAAATAAGTTATAAAAAAATTAACTTTAATAGCAGAGACTCGCAAACATAGTCTGAGCCACTGTCGACCGACTATCAAGAAAACTATTTTGACAATATTCATTATTTTCATGACTTGTAAATCACATTACCTCCCTCAAAATTCACAATATTTACAAGAAATTAATTAATGACTACATAAATATTATTGATCTTGATGAGATCTAGCTGGAACACTAGCTTTGAAGTTTGAACTGATATAGTCGGAGTATGACTTGTTGTATATTTTTCCTTTCTACGCACGTGTTGAACTCCACGCTGTTTACGGTGATTTCCGGTAAACAACCGCTAGTCTTCCAAACTATAATAAATAAGATTTGGTTACTTGCAGGATCGACTAGATTGATCCTAGGACACATAGTCAAGAAGATTGTCATCAATGTTTATTCGAATCATATTCATTATTTGTCTTCTTCAATAGGCGTTGTTCGATTAACAGAACAAATAGTCTTGACAATCACTTTGTTACATATAAATATGACTTCAATGAAAAGATAAGTGACATAACATAGAAAATTAAAAGGACAATTGAAACGTAAAGAATCTTAAACTGCAGAAATATAAAAGACTTTGAAAGTAAATAGCATGAAAGTAATTCGAAAGTAAATGACATTAAAGTAAAGATGCAGAAACGTAAATGGCAAGAAGTAAACGAAATGCAATAATTCTGAAAGATATTTAAAAGCAAAGGATAATACACATGTATTAAAATGGTGGTGTCATACGTACATTTTCTCAGCGAACTCTTTCTCTTAACGCTTGATACTTGAGTAAATATGTGAGTGATTTGTACAAAATGAACACACAGAATCCTAACATTAAGACTCCTATTTATACTAGTTTCGACCTTAACGGTCCTATACTAATCTGCTGCCACGTTTCTCATCAGAACTTCCAACGGAGCCATCTGTTATTGGACAGTTACGAAACCGTCTTCGAATTTCAAATCTTCCCGCCTGAGTCCGTCTTCGACGCGTGGCAGTGTTATTAAACAAACACTACGAAAAAACACGCTAAGTAGTAATACTTGAATATATTTACAAATTCGTCTAAGTCCCCGAAGACACATACTTTTCACTAGCTTTCAGTATTCATTATCTTCATAGTGAACTTAGAAATATTTACTCTCGAAGCACGACCATCAGTAGTCATTCTTTTATTTTTAAGGGATGGCCATCAGTAACCATCTTTCCTTCGATTCTCAACTCCTTCGAAGGATAAATACCTCAAAACGAAATCTTCAGCTAACAAATTGCCCCCAATAAATGCCTGTTTCGAGAGTCAACAGAAATAGGCGTTTCTTGTCATTATAAGATTTCGTTCTTTATTGATCTTTGAGAGTTCCAAGACTGCTGACTAACGTCATAATCATTGATGACCCTGTTTCCGAAACGTCTTGTCATTTTCAAAGATGTCTTCTCATAACTTACATTCCCACGTTTTAGCCTTACTTCCTGATCATTACTCCTACATACTAGGAGTGAAGCTAACTCATTCGACCGCCGTTGGATTAAATCACCAGCCGCCACGTGTCTCTCGGGCTTTACCCAAAAGATTTAAAAAGGTTTCCGTTAAACCTTTAAATACTTGATCTTGTGCCTCTATACCGCCTTTCATTCATCTTCTTCACCGAAAAATTGAAACATCTTCACTCTTTTTAGAATCTTGTTCTTTTAATCAAAAATTTCTCCATGGCTTCATCTTCAAATGTTCTTCAACCCGCTTTGAAGCTCCAATCAACAACACGTTCTGGGGAACGAGAGTTCGTTCCAAACCCTAACACTGAAGAAATACGCGCTATTTACGCTTCCCAGGTAATCATTCCCTTTGAACTATCTGGAAAAACTCTTGCCTTTATGGGTCCGTTACCGAGTGAAAGTATCCAATCTGTGAATAAATTTTTCCCTGCTTACTACAAGACTAGACCATTAGTTAGCAAAGTTAAGATAGATGAAGACGGTCGCTCTCCTTTAGGAAAATCTGCTAATGTTGAGGAAACTTCAACCGCAACCCCTTTAGCTTTAACCAAAATTAGGTTAAACTATATGACCAATTCTGTAAAAGTGTTTAGGTCAATCCCTTTAGCCAAAGATCCTGACTTGTACTATGCCTGGCTAGAAAAGGTAGAGAAACAAAAAGGATCCTTCTGGAAAACATTAGGAATATACGATTTGATTCAACTGTCAAGAACGGGTTTAGAATACAACCAACCCATGTTAGTAGCAGCGGTTCATTTTTGGGATGCTTCTCACAACACCTTCCATCTCCCATGTGGAATGGTTACCCCCACGCTTTTCGACGTGGCCGCTATTACAGGACTTCGACCAACTGGTGAAACCTTCGATCCCAATGAAATGGATAATGACACTATTGGTTTTAACGATTCGCAAGTCACTTATACGGCATTCATCCAAAAGCATCATATTACCACTGAAGCGACAGTATCTGTTGAAAAGCATATTGCTTTTCTAGCATTATGGCTTTCACGATGTGCCTTCTGTTCAAGGTCTATCCAAGTTGCGAAAAGGTACCTTTGCATGGCTAATCAATTGCATGCTGGGAAAAAGCTCAACCTCAGCCAACTACTTCTAGGGTCTCTTTATGAAAACCTTAGTGAAGCTGCAAACCTTACCAAGAATTTCAAATCTGGTAGTTTACTTTACGCTGGTCCTTTCTGGCTATTGCAACTGTGGCTTAATGCTACATTCGAAACTCATCTTCCCTTTCGAGAAGATGTCAATGAGGAGGATAGCACAATCAAAAATCGAACCATAGAGGGGACCAGGTTAGCTTACCTAACTCCAAAAGAGGAAATGGGAAAGCTTCATGAACATTTCCTGGCGTATTCGATGATGTTTGCTCGGCGTGACCAGTTCGATCCCTCTATGGCCCCATTTGTACACAGAACAATAGGTCCTGAATGGTTTACTCGAAAATTTCCACCAACATCTCAGGATCAACAAACTGAATCTATGGAAATTTGGGAAGCCTTTCTGACTCCAAGATTATTTTCCCACCGTCTTCGACCATCAAAGGGTCAATGTATCCTCATGTGTTATCAACCAAATTTGGTCTCGAGACAGTTTGGGCTAACTCAAATAACACCCAAGTGCTTATATGAGAAAAGGAACCATATGTGTTTCCACACTTTGTATTTGACTGAAGAAGAATGTGAACAAAAAATCGACAAATACGTTGACGTCACCAATCTTTCTCCTATTCCTTTTGAACCTTCTTTTTACTCTACACCAGATTTTCATCAATGGTGGACAGAGTATTATAGCTCTCAAATTTTTGATGCTGATAGCCTTGCTCAGGAACTAACTGCAGCTTTCAATGATGTGCAGGAGAACTTCCAAAAAGGTACTTCCACTCATATTAAAGAAATCCAAGCTTTTCAAAAATTCTTTGAAACTATCTATAGGCCTGATGATCTTAGTCGGACCGTTCGTGAGGCTGCAGTTACTTTGCGCGAAAAGTTTTCCGCCAAACTAAATAAGTTGAAATTGCCCTCGTATGTTCGACCAGAACTACGTTATGAAGTGGCTTTCAAACTCAATCCTCCAAAATTCCCCCCACTACCAAGTGCTGATTTTGGTGTGGCTCTAAGTCCTCCTTTCCCAGACTGGTTCGTGTGTGGGAATGCTCTCAAAATTCTTCAAGAGAGTACCAAAAAACGCGCTGAACGAGTGGTTTCGACTAAGCATACCTTGGATACTTTCAAAGGACATCTTCATATAGATCTTAAACATGTTCGTGTCCTGACTCCAATACCTGAAGGTCTGGATTAAGACAATCTTTTCGACTGACTTATCTTTTCTTTATTGATATACTGATTTCAGTCTCAACTACAGCTGTTGCACGAAGGAGGAAGATTAAGGAAGCTTCTGCCCCAAAAGACTCTGGGACATCTAAAAGCAATAAACCAAGTGGGAGTGACTCCCTCGTCACTGATAAGAAGCCCACGGTACATACTTATCTCATACTCTCAATCTTGTACAATCTGTGATTAGTACTCATCTTTCTCATTTTCCACTTGCCAGAGTTCGAAACCCCCAACGGGTTCGAAGCGTAAAGCTTCTTCGACCACTGGTTTGGATGGCGAAGATAAATCCTCTCCTCAAACTAGACAAGGACAGAAGAAAAAACACAAAGCTGTTACCCCTTCAAGAAAAGGGAAAAAGGCAAGTCCTTCCAAAGCTGTTTCTCCTGGTGATAAAGCGTCCTCTGAAGAGTCTCCTTTGAAAGCTGCTAGTAATGCTTTCGTTGTGGAAAGCCATAATTCAAGTCCAGACAATATTCCACCCAAGGTATTTTGGGTTTGTCCCACATATTATCTTGTGATTTTAACTAAATAATTGTACTGACATTTTACCTTGTTATTGCAGGATGATGCTGGCACTGCTACTTCCGGTTTTAAAGACCCTGGCCTCACCATTGATGTTGACAAACTTTATGGTAATTGTCAAACTTTAACTTTCGTTAACTAAACTCCTCAAAAGTTTATTTTTATGACTAACTTTGCTCTGTTTAACATAGGTACCTCTCAAAACCAAACTCGTGTTCTTTCGCCAGTCTTTGAAGACGTTAGGCCAATTGCTACCATATTGCCTAATGAACCAGTCGAAGAAAGCCATTCTACTGACGAATCCCCACCTACCCATCAAGGCAAAAATTTGGAAGAGGATCATCCATTCTCAGGCAGCGACAATGTGAACCAGCAATCACATGACAACGAAGATTCTGCGTCGGAGAAAGATGCTATGGAAGAGATTTCTCAGCCTGAAAAACCAGTTTCTCATGGAACTTCGACTCTTGACGCAAAAACCATTCCTGAGACGACTTCGACGCCTGCCCCTGCAAAGCTTACTCCTTCAGAGCTTGAACAACTTAAGCAAACTGATCCTCTTAGTTTCTTAAAGGCCATTATGAATGTGAATACTCCTTCGCCTCCGGAGCTTAATGTCTCACCAGCTGTAACTGCAGACTCTAGTGACAAGGAAGATATTCCCAGTCTTCTTCGACAAATAAAAGAAAGATTCTTTGGGGTCAATCTTGTAGATGTTCTCAACCGGGACCCTATTAAGAGCCACAACTTAAATCAACTTCTAAAGAAAGTAGATTTGCTTCAAGTTTCCACAGAAGTTTCAGAGGTAATTGTTCTGCTGGGCTCTCTACTCGAGCAACTCCAAGCTAACATCCTTCGAAGGAAAAATGTCGAAAAAGAGCTATCTGAGACAAAGGCCTCTCATGACTCTTCATGGAATTCTGCTATGGACGCAACGAAACAAGGTGAGGCCCTCAGGCTCAAACATTCAGAAAATCAGAAGGCCATTGATGATTATGAGAAGAAAATCGGCTCTTGGAAACAAGAAATCAAAGTACTCGAGGGCAAGATAAAGGAGGCTGAAAGTTGTCAAGCAGTCCTACAAAAGTCTAATCAACAAGACTTGCTCGAAGTGGTGCAGTCAGGAATGAAACATTTCGAGACTGCACAAAAGTTAGTGCCAGAAATCGAAAGGTTGAAGAAACACCGGGCACTAATTGAACTTCGCATGTCTTCATGGGAGACTCAATATTTGAAGATCAAAAAGGATCTCCCTGAGGATTTCAACTAGATGTTTTCGATCTTGTTACTTATTGCATCTTTATTTTGTAATCGAGACCACTGTAGACATATAATATTTGTACGCTTGACTCCCATTTATCTCTATCATATTTGCCAGTGTTGATTTAGCAAATCTTTCAATTTCTTGTCAAAATATATCTTTAGATTTCCTACAGTGCTTTTATTAAATGCAACATGTAAAACCTGAACATCCTTCGCAGCACTCTTGCCTCTAGACTTGACGTTTCCACTTCTTCTAGCCATAATCATTATTAAAAAGTGACGTCACTTTCTCCAAAACGTCGGTTTTAAGACGTGCGTGCATCAGTTTAATGATTACTTCTCAACTTCCAAGGGCGGGAAACGGCGGAAGCCATAACTTCTTTCTTTGGAAAACCAACCGCAGTCCAATCACTCATTAAAAATTGAAACCCACCCTTCAGTATTCCCCTTCTATATAAAGGGTCCAATATCACCTTTATTTCTTCATTCATGCGTTTTCTCTCCAAACCAAACACAGAAAAAAGAAAAACACACAACTTCTCTTTCAGAACAACTTTCTTGTCTTGTAATGGCTGAACCCCTCTTTTTTAACGACATCAAAGCCCTCATCAGAGGCGAGTTCAGACTCTCTGAGGATGAACTTGTTCGCCATTTCATCACCATCGAAACCCTGTTTGTTAACCAGGAACTAAACTTCTACTTTGAGGAAGTCCTGGAGGGTGCTATTTACCCCAACATGGTGGCAGAATTCTGGATGAATGCGTCTTTACGCATAGATCCTGAAGGTAGGACCACCATTGATTCTGAAATTCGACACGCTCGTCTCAGCATTACTCCCACCACTATTGCCAATCTGATAAAATGCAATAACTCTGGTGAAACTTTTGATGACAACAGTTTCAGCATGACTACTCATCTCATGCTGAGAACTCTTATGGACAATGATCGCTTCAGTGCCAAAGTCATCAGGATCTGGCACCAGATGCTCGTGGGGAACTTCCAACCTCGGCGGATTGACGAAAACAACATCATGGTTGAAGACTTGGAGTTCATCCTCTGTGGTCTTCGAGGGAGGAAAATTAACATACCTTTGATGATCTTCAAGGGACTTGTTAAAGCTGTCTCTGCCGGTGTTGACCGTCGAGGGGTTGTGACTTGTCTTCTGTACGGGAGACTTCTTAGTTACATTTTTCTTAAGAAAGGCGTAGTGAGGAGGATGCGTGATTCTGGAGCCTGGGATATGTTCGAGGCTGAACCTTCTCCTGTGTTGTCTTTGGACAATTTAAACCAAAGGATTGACTAGCAAGTTTTTACCTTAGGTTTAATCTTTTTATATATATATGCCTTCCTTTCTTTTTGTAACCTCAGATCCTATTCTTTGGATCTTTTTGTAATGAATGTACTTCTACGCTTGAAATGAAAAGAATATTTTGGTGTCTTCTTTGATTTTTCTTTCCATAACTCTTTCTGATTGTGAAGCCATTTTGATCAATGTGAAGTATATTTTTGACACATGCCTGACCATTTTGGCTTTTCGTAGTACCCTGAGTATCTACGTCTTTGCAATCTTTACTTCATGCATGCTAGGTTTATATCTCTTCAAATATTTCCCGTTTACTCTCAAGATCCTATGATCTTCTGCTAATTCTTCAATTTCGTAAGCATTGTTCGAGAATACTTTTAAGATTCGAAAGGGTCCTTCCCAATGTGGGGACCATTTACCAAGTGCCTGATTCTTTCGATCTATAGGTAAAATAACTTTCCAGACTAAGTCATTATTAACAAAAGTTTTACCTTTCACCTTTTTATTATAAGCTCTGGACACTCTTTCCTTTTGCCTTTTTATCATTTCCAGTGCTCGAAGTCTGTCTTCGTCCAAATCTACTAACTCATTCATCATTAACTCCCGGTATACGTTGGGAGGAATGTCTGCTTGTCTTTGTATCCTTACTGATTGCAAACATATCTCAATTGGAAGTACTGCGTCATGTCCAAACGTCAACTGGAAAGGAGTTGTATTCGTAGCTTCTTTTGGAGGTGTTCGACAAGCCCAAAGTGCTTGATCTAAAGTCTTATGCCAATTCTTGGGTCTCTTTCCTACATGCTTCTTGATAAGGCCAATTATTATTTTGTTTGCTGCTTCAACCTGTCCATTTGCTTGGGCGTAATAAGGTGTAGAAGTAAATAACCTGAAACCTATTTCTCTGGCAAAATCTTGCATTTTTCGTCCAGTAAAGACTGATCCCTAATCAGTTGTTATACTTTCTGGGATTCCAAACCTATATATAATGTGTTTCTGAATAAACTCAATCACAGCCTCCTGATCCACATTTGCCAAAGGTATTGCTTCGACCCATTTTGTGAAATAGTCTATTCCTACCAAAATGTATCTTTGCCCTTTGGATGACTTGGGGTGAATTTCTCCAATCAAATCTAGTGCCCATCCCCTGAAAGGCCATGGTTTTACTATTGTACTTAGTTCGTTTGCTGGAGCGTGTTGGATACCTGCATGTTCTTGGCACTCTTGGCACCCTTTCGCGAACTCTATGCAATCCTTTAGCATCGAAGGCCAATACATCCCATAACGAAACAAGAGCCATTTCATTTTGTGCCCTGCTTGATGTGCACCACATGCCCCACTATGTACGTTCGACAGAGCCAAGTATGCTTCTGCTTCTCCCAAGCATTTCAACAATACCCCTTCAGGAGTTTTCTTGAATAATTCATTTCCCATCAAAAAATATGACAGGGCTCTATACTTGATTTTTCTGTCTGTATCCGTCGAAGGATTTTTCAGATAGTTAATAATTGGACTCCTCCAATCTGTGTCAGCCAATGAATCTATATTTAGTACCTCGAATTGTTCTTTATTGGCATAACCCAATTGTGAATCCTCCAGATCACTTGGCGAAAGTTTAGTAAACATTGCTCTTCCTCTTACTTCAATCAACTCTTCCAACTTTTCTTTTGATACTTTATATCCCGAAGCTAATTGAGCCAAATCGTTTGCTTCCTGGTTATTCACCCTTGGTACATGTTTTAATTCCACGTACTCGAATTTCTTGAGCAACCTATTTGCGATGATAAAATACATGATCAAATTCTCTCTAATGCACTTGTACTCCTTTGTCAATTGTTTGATGACCAATTCGGAGTCTCCTTTAATTTCGACTCTGGTTGCCCCCAATTCTAACAAAGCCTCAAGTCCAGCAATTAAAGCCTCGTATTCAGCTTCATTATTGGAGCATAATGGACCTTCGATTTTATACTTGAGCTTTGTTGGAATTCCATCAGGAGAAATTATCAATATTCCAACCCCAGTACCCTCTCTATGCGTTGAACCATCGAAATATAACTTCCAAGGTTTTAAGTCCACATAATGCTGATGATTCTCAACCACTGCATGGTCGACAATGAAGTCTGACACAATCTGACCTTTCATTGCCTTGAGAGGCTGAAATATTAATGAATATTCAGTAAGGGCTAAAGCCCATTTGCCAATTCGACTATGTAGTATTGGCTTAGATAACATATGTTTAATAACATCACAATGAGATGAAACGTAAACATCAACTGGCTTTATATAATACTTAAGTTTGATACAGGAGAAATACAAACAAAGGCATAGTTTTTCTATATCAGTATATCTAGTCTCTGCATCATTGAGTACTCTACTTAAGTAATAAATGGCTCTTTCGATGCCATTCTCATCCTCCTGGGCAAGCATGCTGCCTATTGTTTTATCTGATGCTGAAATATATAGGCGCATGTGCTTCTTCCCATTTGGGGGAGATAGAATTGGTGGACAAGTCAAGTATTGCTTTATCTGATCGAAAGCTTCTTGATGTTCAGCACGCCATTCGAATTTTCCTTGCTTAAGCCGAAGTAGAGGTGAGAAAGCTTGCGTGCGTCCACTTAAGTTGGAGATAAATCTTCTTAAGAAATTTATCTTACCCAACAATGATTGTAATTCTTTCTTCGTGGAGGGAGACTTGGTCTCCATAATGGCTTTTGTCTTGTTTTGGTTGATTTCTATCCCCTTTTTGTGGACTACGAAACCCAAGAAGTCACCTGCCTGCACAAAGAAAGCACATTTAAGGGGGTTCATCTTCAAGCCATATTTCCTCATTCTTTCGAATGATTGGCTCAGATGATCGAGATGACTCATACCCGAGGTAGATTTTACCACAATGTCATCTATATACACTTGCATGAATGTTTCTATAAAGTCATGAAATATAGAATTCATTGCTCTTTGATAAGTTGCCCCAGCGTTTTTTAAACCAAAAGGCATCACAACCCATTCGTAAGTGCCTATTGCCCCTGGGCAACGAAATGCTGTCTTGGATACATCATCTTCCGCTATAAAAATTTGATTGTATCCCGAATATCCATCCAACATGCTCAAATACTCAAAACCTGCGGCTGAGTCTACTAACATTTCTGCTATAGGCATGGGATATTCATCCTTAGGAGTAGCTGCATTAAGGTCACGAAAGTCTATGCATACTCTTAATGAGCCATTCTTTTTAATTACAGGTACTATATTAGCAATCCACTCAACATACCTTGTAGTTTGGATAAATTTGCACCGTAAGAGTCTTTCGACCTCTGCTTTAATCTTCGAGTGAATCTCTGGCGCGAATCTTCTGGGAGTTTGCTTTATTGGCTTCTTCCCTTCTTTTATTGGTAACTTCAATTCGACTAAGTCTCTTTCGAGACCAGGCATCTCATCATAATCCCAAGCAAAACAATCTCTATTGTCTTTCAACATTTTGATGACCGTTGCTTTCAATTCTGGTTCTAGTTTCGCGCTGATATATGTTATTCTCTTTTGATCATTGTCTCCAAGATTGACTTTTTCAAGTGGATCTTGGGCCAACATCTTTATGTTCGACGCCATCGGGTATTTCTCGAATCCCAAAGGTTCTTCGTCGTATATTGCATCTAACCTTTGACTTGGTTCTTCTCTTATGATCTCTTCAACTGGAACCGTATCTTCAGGGAGTTCGAAACTCGTACGTATTTCCAATTCTGATATTCCTTCTTTGGTTAGAACTGTATCTATCTTTGTACTTGATAGTTCGGCTTCGAGAGCCGCCTTTCTTTTGTTCTCGGCCACATAGGCCGAAAGCTTTTCGAAGAACGAAGACTCAGACATGATTAATGTCATCGTCCCAGCCTGTTGGCCGTACTGTCGGATAATTCTCCAATGGTGCTGTATCTGGTGGACCATCCATGATCTCTCTATCCCATTGGAATCCATTTGGGTGTAAAGTTAAATAGTATAATGCATTTTTATTTGGGGTATACATCTCTTCTGCAGCATGACAAGGGCCTATGTTTGCCAAGTTCCTGTCGAAGTTGTTTTTGTTCACCTGGTTGACCTCAGCCATGTAGTAACTCTGATCACCTTCAATATTCTCCACTATACCATCTTCTCTCCAAATTGTCACCCTCTGATGCATTGTTGAGGGTACAGCTGCTACCCCATGAATCCATTCCCTACCAAGCAAAAGGTTGTAGTTTGCCTTTGCTGGTATAACCATGAACATGGTTGGCCTGGTAACTGAGCCTACTGTCAAGTTGACTTGAACAACTCCCAGTGTTTGTCCTATTTTGCCTTCGTAGTTAGATAAAACCATATTATGTGGCCTTATATCCGTATCAAACATACCAATTCTTTTTAGCATGTATTGAGGCATTAGGTTCACTGCTGCTCCTCCATCAACCAAGACTTTATTTATGCCCACGTTCTCAATCTTAGCCCTGATATAGAGTGGCTTCAAATGATTTCGCATACCCTCATCAGGCCTTTCGAAGAAAGCATTCTGTTCTTCTACTGCACCATTATTCAGCACATAGTAACACACAGGTTTGTGTTTTGTCATTTCTTCGATATCAGCCTCTTCACAGTCTTCTACTTCAGTTTCCTGATTAAACTCGTGAGGGAGTACAGAGACAACATTGCAATTCAAGTTTATAGATGACACTCCATCAGAATCAAAATCATTTGTCATTCTATCCTCTTCTTTCCAAGAATTTGAACGCATCTTGTCTTCTTCATCCAAGAGTTTTTCAGCTTCGAATAATCTGCGTTCTACCGGAGGTTTGTTTGACTTTGCCCCCTGGTATGGGGCTTGGTTGCTACTAGACTCTCCAGCTTCTCTTGGCCTGTATTCCTTCTGAGCCTTTTTCATTCTCTGATGCCTTCTCCACTGAGACCGAGACATAGGATTTCTTCCTTTATAATTCTCCAACCGATACGCCTCTCGATTTGGTCTTTGGAATTGTTTCCTATATGCCATTGCAGTTCTTCCACCTTGGTCCCAACTTCGCCATTTGTTGGTTCTTGCATCAGCTTGCACCCACCTATCCCTTGGCGCATCTGCAGGGATTCTGAAAGTTACCCTTCGAGTTCTGGGGTGTGGGCTATCAGGCCTCTTTGTTGGAGTCTGTATGTCGAAACCGTACAGGTTAGGACGCAACCCCTAAGTTTCTTGACTCATGTAGCAATACACACGTTCGAATGATCGTGCTAGCATTTCGTCATAGACTGCCCCACATCTGGGGCAGAGAGCAACTTCAGTGTTTTCTTTGTGGCATCTGACCAAAAATCCTACCAAGCTTTCCTCCGTCTTTGGGTACAGTTGTAGTAGGGGATTTGTCTCTCTTCCTGGGTGTTCCCACCTTTCGCGTCGAACCCTTTCGAAATTGGCTTCGACCCTTCGATTCAGCATGATCGAACACCTTGGACACATCCATTGCTTACCACCATTTCTCTTGTGGCAATTCCAGAGATATTCTTTGAGGCTTTCGGTTCTTGGAGGAACTTCGATGCCCCCATTTTTCCTCGTCAGCCATGTCTCTAGTTCGCCAAATTCAGACACTGGTCGTCTGGCGCTAACCATGTTAACCGCTGCTGGAGGAACTTCAGAGATCCGAATTTTCTGGAGTTTCATCCTGAGGTCTTCAGTGGCCTCACTGTTTTCTTCGGTTATTTCTGTCTTGGGAGATTCTTCAACAACAGTGTTGAAGACTATTTCACTTTTTAGGCTTTCAGTAGCCTGCTTTCCATTGAACATTGCTTTAGTCTCCACAACCTCGACTTCAGAAGCCTCCACCATGTTGATATCTTCTACCTCGCAGAGGCTAGCGTCAGCAATGTTTAGGGGATTGGTATCGACCCTCATATGACTCTTGGTCTTGTCAGCAAACTTCAACCTTCCATCATTGAGAGCATTTTGAATTAGATCCCTGAAAAGAAAACATTGAGAAGTTTTATGGCCTAAAAACCCATGATATTTACAAAAACCTCTTTTCTTCCGTTGTTCCAACGGAGGAATTTTTGAATTTGGAGGTAGTATCATTTGGCCATCTTTTACCAATAAATCAAATATTTCATCACACTTGGTAATGTCGAATGTATAAGTTTTCTTAGGAAACCTATCATTCTTATCGTTTTCTACTGGGTTTTTTCCATTGGCAGGATTTAGCAATTTACAGGCGTAAGGTGGCGCCTCTTTCAATTCAGCTAGGTCTATTTCGACTTCTTCAGGGCTATACGAGTCATTGAAAGACTCATCAGCGTCCTCGGCTTCGACATACACTACTCTTTCTTTCTTATAACTTTTATTCGCCCTAACTTTTTCTGCCTTCAGTCGTTCGACTTGTCGAACCCTATCTTCTAATTGGGCCATGTCCCTAAGATATTGGGTATCTAGTTTCTTTCTTATTGAATAATCTAGACCACCTGCAGCCATTTCAACAAGTTCATGCTCTGGGACTGTTGTAAAACACCTTGATTTCAACAGACGGAACCTATTTAAATAATCATCAATTGTTTCTGTGAATTTTCTTTTAACACTGGCCAATTCTTTCAAACTTATCTTAGTTTGACCCATGTAGAATTGCTCATGGAAAAGTCTTTCCAAGTATGCCCATGCATCTATCGAATTTGGTGGCAAAGTAGTAAACCAAATGAAGGCATTTTTTGTCAGCGAACTAGGGAAATACTTGATCCTTAAATCCTCGTTTCCCGCTAAGTCTCCTGCTTCTGTCAAATATCTAGCAATATGCTCCACCGTTGACTCATTAGTTTCGCCTGAAAATTTTGTAAATTTGGGTACCTTAGTGCCCCTAGGCAATTCTGTCTGCATGATATAATCTGATATAGGGGATGTATAGTTTGGACGCCTAAGTCCAGTAATAAGGCCATTATTAGCCATAACCCTTTCTATCATGGCAGTTAGGTTATTTTCTGTAGCCAGATTTTCTCTTCTGACTCTTTGAACAATCTCATCTGGGTGTTCGTTCCTACCCACAATCCTTAATCTGGGTTGCTCCTCCTCCGTTTCTTGTCGAACGGGGACGGCTCTTTGATTCGAAGCTTCTAAGTTAATTATTGGAGTTCCTTCGAACACCTCCGTTCTTCGTGAGGGGCCTACATCCCTAGTGGTTGTCCTAGATGACGGAACTATGTCTTAAACACGTTCTAAAATGGGCCTCTCTTCTTGATTCAAAGGCTGTTTGTCTTTCCTTTTAGGTGGCATTATTCCCATGAATTCTGCCATTCGATTCATTTGAGATGATATCTTTTGGAAAGTCTCCATGTTTTCTCTATTTGTAGTAGTAACATTTGCCATTAGTGGGCTTAAAACTGAAGTCAATTCTCTGGCCAAAACCCCTACCATATCATGGTTGCTTGCATCCATTTCTTGTCGAAATGCCGCTTGGTTATTTGTGGTAAAGTGAGGCATCTGGGTAGAGAAACCAGTGTTATGTGCACTTCGACCCACTGAACTAACATTTGGTGAAAATGTCGCATTGTTAGTTGGGGCATATATAGGTCCTACCCCTCGTACGCCTGTTCCATATTGGTATGGCATTCCGTATGGATTATTTGGTCTCCATTCGAAAGCGGAATTCGTGCCTTGACCAAATAAATTGTTTGCAGCATTTGTCGAGGCAAATAATACGTCCTCTGCGCTTGTGGATGAGGGTGCGGTTGTCGACACTGAAACTGGAATAGTCCCTGAAGGCCCTGTATTATTTTCAGGCATAGTTTGGGAATTATCTGCAGGTCTCGATCCATTTGGACCCGTTGCATCTCGTGTTTCTTGAGTAGAAGTCGAATTTGCCGCTCCTGATCCTGAACCTTGTGGGGGATCTTGATTACCCCCTGCACTGGCCGTAACGACCATTTTCCTGTTGTACCTTCGTTTGGGAATCGGTTGTGCACTGTTCTTTAATTTACCGTTCCTAAGGTTCATACAAGATCTTGATATTGTCTAGACAAAAATAAAGCAATTGATTAAAACAATCTGCTTGACACTGTCCCACTGGGCGTGCCAATTTGTTTACGGTGATTTCCGGTAAACAACCGCTAGTCTTCCAAACTATAATAAATAAGATTTGGTTACTTGCAGGATCGACTAGATTGATCCTAGGACACATAGTCAAGAAGATTGTCATCAATGTTTATTCGAATCATATTCATTATTTGTCTTCTTCAATAGGCGTTGTTCGATTAACAGAACAAATAGTCTTGACAATCACTTTGTTACATATAAATATGACTTCAATGAAAAGATAAGTGACATAACATAGAAAATTAAAAGGACAATTGAAACGTAAAGAATCTTAAACTGCAGAAATATAAAAGACTTTGAAAGTAAATAGCATGAAAGTAATTCGAAAGTAAATGACATTAAAGTAAAGATGCAGAAACGTAAATGGCAAGAAGTAAACGAAATGCAATAATTCTGAAAGATATTTAAAAGCAAAGGATAATACACATGTATTAAAATGGTGGTGTCATACGTACATTTTCTCAGCGAACTCTTTCTCTTAACGCTTGATACTTGAGTAAATATGTGAGTGATTTGTACAAAATGAACACACAGAATCCTAACATTAAGACTCCTATTTATACTAGTTTCGACCTTAACGGTCCTATACTAATCTGCTGCCACGTTTCTCATCAGAACTTCCAACGGAGCCATCTGTTATTGGACAGTTACGAAACCGTCTTCGAATTTCAAATCTTCCCGCCTGAGTCCGTCTTCGACGCGTGGCAGTGTTATTAAACAAACACTACGAAAAAACACGCTAAGTAGTAATACTTGAATATATTTACAAATTCGTCTAAGTCCCCGAAGACACATACTTTTCACTAGCTTTCAGTATTCATTATCTTCATAGTGAACTTAGAAATATTTACTCTCGAAGCACGACCATCAGTAGTCATTCTTTTATTTTTAAGGGATGGCCATCAGTAACCATCTTTCCTTCGATTCTCAACTCCTTCGAAGGATAAATACCTCAAAACGAAATCTTCAGCTAACACACGCTCTTAAATTTTTTACAAGAATTAATTTTAAAAATCTCTTGGGCCTTTTTTGACATTTTGGTTTCTTTAGTTTCCCTCTCTTAGAATTTATGGGACCTTAATAGCTTTGTCATCCTTTCCTTCTGCAATTTGGAGCCTACAACCCATGCAAAAGAGATGCATTTAATTTCAGATTGGAAATATATATCATTTCATAGTTGCAATAGGATTTATCTTAGGACATAAAATCTCTTCAAAAGATATTGAAATTGATCATAAAATCTCTTCAAAAGATATAGAAGTTGATCAAGTCAAAATAAAAGTAAGAGATAAATTACCGTCGACTCTTAATGAAAAAGAATTGGAAAGTTCTTTAGGTCACATCAATTCTACTAACATTTCATAAAATACTTCTCTTATATTGCAAAACGGTTATCTAACCTCCTGAATGCTTAAATTATTTCAAGTTGATTAAATAGAAGTCGGTCACTTGTTACGTAGTTATAGCTTTGAATTGGGAATTATTTTTTTAACTTATGTTTGTTTTATGTTATTAGCTTGATACTTATAATAATACTGATCAAGGTGGAAGAGAGGATGAATTCACAACTCATCCCATGATTTTTTGGGTTTTATTTAATTCAATGATTTTCTTAAACAGATTGAAAGAAATTTGCTTGTTATGATCCCTCAATAGTAAACAATTGTTGTCCACATCCAATGCTATCATGGCCTTATGGATGAATGTTTGAATCAATCATGGAGAGATGTTTCCCCTGATTTCATGTCAATGACAAGAAGATCTTTGCTTGAAGAGGAATATTTCTACAATATCTATCAGTGAACGGAACCATATTCGACTATTAGGCTATCTTTTATCATTAAAGATATAAGATTATCTTTTGATACCATAGTAATGTGATACTGTACCGATTATCATATTTGTTGGTTATTCACATAATTTATTTCTTCTTTTGGATAATAAATCTCGGTCTTATGATCACCAAAACACAATTCATATTCTTTTGTTTGTTTTAACTTCTCTCTTTTAATGATATTTATTTATTTTTAGATAGCTTGAAAGTCTAATTTGTTAATTATTCCAATTTTTATAAAAAATGTATTCTGAATTAGAATCACACTTTGTGATTCTCATTCAAACACCTTTTTTTTTTCTTCTTATTCATATACGTGTATGAAACGACGATTAACATTGGTTGAATAGTTGTTAACTACAATTGAAGTGGTGGGTAGATAAAAATTGTCATAATTATGAAGAAAAAAAAGGTGATTATTGTTGTAATTGTCGATTTGACCTATTTAATATTAAAAAATTAAAAAATTAATTTTCTTTTCTTTTTTAAAATTTAAGTTAATAATATCTTAAAATTAACTTTAAAACAAATTCAACCTTTTTAACCTTCAATTTTAATTTTTGATATAAAAATCATAAAATAAGTAATAACTTCAGACAAACAAAACTTAGTTTGATTTTTTTTTGTAATTTCGAAAGAATTTTTTTTAACTCTTTTATAAAATCTAAAACAAACTAACTCTTGCTCTGTTGTTGAATCTAAATGAAATCTAAAGCAAATCAAATGAGGTAAGAAAAGGCAAAAATATATTATGGTACTGCAAAATCAAGCCTCTGTACAAAATGGGCACCAGCGTCCCCAGTTAAAACTCTTCCAACTAAAGAAATCAAGAATCTAATCCTACCCAATTTACATTCCAATTTTGAATAATTGAAGAAATCTAATCAGAAAGAATCAAATTAATTACTATGTGCCGTCATCTACTCCTCTAATTACTCTCTTTTTCATCTCTACCTAAAAAACATCCAATTTCACCTAACACTAATCCAACTATCTGTTTCCGACCAACTCACTGGCACTTCAACCGTCACAAGCTGCCGGAGCCGATTCCCGCCGGAAAAAGAACAAGAATCATAATTCCATTGACACGACTCTTCAGATTCCGGCGAACTTGGAGTCGAATCACTAACACTAGAAACCCAATCATTGAAATCAAAATGATTTCTTGGTGATGGTTCGTTAACATTCTTCACTTCTTCAATGAAAGGATGATTCAAAAGCATCTCAGCCGTCCATCTCTTTCTTGGATCCTTAACTAAACATTTCTCAACAAAATCTTTTCCTTCTTTTGATAAATCTTCGGGTATCATCGGTGATTCTTCTCCGGCACCAATTCGAAGCATCAACGACCACATATTTGAATCTTTCTCCAAATTCCAAACTGGTTTTCCTGTCACCATCTCCACCACCGCACATCCAAGTGCCCAAACATCCGCCGGCGACTCATGCTCCCCGTGGTTAACTGATTCCGGCGACATAAAAAGTGGAGTTCCCCTGCATTCGAACCTACTCTGTTCTTCCCCTGATTTTTTCGCAAGACCAAAATCAGCGATTTTGATTTCACCGTCATCGAATACCAGAATGTTTTGAAGCTTAATATCGCAATGAACGAATCCATTGCTGTGAATATGGTGAAGACCTTCAACAATTGACCTGGTGTAACCGCGAATATTCTGTTCCGGAATCCGGCCACCGTGGAATTTAACTTGATCGGCGAGAGTACCGGCGGAAGCATACTCGAGAAATAAATTGTAATACTTTTCGCCATTCTCGAAGGTGTAATCATCTCCGAAACAACGAATGATTTGTTGACAAGAACCTAAACGATCGAGAACATGTCTCTCGTTTTTGAGGGAATACGAGGTTGAAACCTCGGAGGTTTTAACAGCTGTCGGAGAAGGAAAAAGAGTGGAATTTGAACTTCCTTTGGGTAAGACTAGATTAACAGTTGCAAAGCTTCCTCTCCCAACTGATTCTCCTCGTATCCAATCCATCTTAGTTACTATGTTTTGGTTTTTTTTTGGTTTGTGAAGAAGAAAGAAAAATGAGTTGAGTTGAGAAGAGAGAAGAACTCTTTTCCTTTATATATGAAGTGAAAGAAAGAAATCTAGTTGATATTTTATGACCTAAGCAATGCGGTGTATCGGGAAATTAAATAAAATTCAAAATTTATTTGATTATGAATAAAGAAATATAATAATAATAAAAAGAGTATGGAAGATAAATTAAAGCACGTGGATATTTTTAGAGGAAATGAGGCCTATAGTTTCCTATTTGGCTGAACGTGGTTGAATATGAGACGAAGGGTTATGAAAGATCTTTGTGAGAGATATTACGCTACTTGGTGGATAGTGACTTCTATATTTCATATTGAAAATTTTGTGTGTAAATTTGTGGTGATATGGTGCGATTCGTATTTGAGTAATATTGTCGTATTTTACGTACCTCTTCAAAAGAGATGTGTCGTTTTAGGGATCTCGTGCGGTCATATCAGCGTAACTTAGCAAACAAAATGTTTTTGGTGGTTAATGAATTTTTACACGCACTTGTATAAAGTCGTAATAAATAAATGTATTTATTTATGCGTGGTGTGTTTGGCATTTATAATATGTTTGTTTGGGAGATAAATTTTGAGTGTGGTCTTAGCAACATTCACTGCTTCCGGCTCAATGTCAATCTTATCAATTTAACGATTTGAATATTCTTATAGCATTAAGAGGAATATCCTTTCTGCATTTATATTACGAAATTAACTATTTTTTTTGTTGACAAAAACCAAATTAACTCATGTCATTAATCAAATGAAATTCGATACAAGAAGGGATAATATTTAAGGAACTACGTCTAGACTAAGAATTGACCGCCTTCGTTAACGAGTGGGCAACCATATTCACTTGGCGTTTTACAAACTTCACCCCAAAATTAGGAAAAGAAACTAACAACCGCTTAATAGAAAGAAAAATAAAACTTAACTCGGAACAACCTGTATCATTAGAGTTGACTGCTTGAACCACCACCTGAGACTCACTTTCAAAAATCACACACTCCATATTTAAACTAATAGCATGTTGCATCGCTTCTTTCAAAGCCAAGGCTTCCGCTTCGACTATGGACATAGTGCCGACATCCCAAGCAATACCTGCAGTAATGAAACTTCCAATATTATTTCGGAAGCACCAACCCTTGTTAGTAGAATTATGAGAGGTATTAAACCCTGCATCCGTATTGTATTTTATCCAACCCACCGCCGGTGGGCTCCAGGTTAAGGGGATCTGAACACCATTAGGAATATCTTGAACCTCACGAGCAGCAAACCAATCATGCCAATTAAAATAGGCTTGCAAACCTAACCTAGATATGTCCCCTCTATCATTATTCCACACAACATTATTACGGTTCTTCCAAAGCACCTCCATCATTACAGCAAATCTTCCGGCATCCCTCTTATCCTCTTTATTACAAATGTCCATAATAAGTTATTTGGCATCACTCAGAGTATGTAAACGGGGTTCAATAATAGAAGACAAGCCTGCATCTCTCCAACAATGGATAGTAGTAATACAGTCGAAGAAAACATGTCAACCCTCTTCATCCTCCCTCTCACAAGTCTGACACATAGCCAGACACTGAACATAGTGTTGTCGGAGTCTAATACGGGTCGGCAAACAACCCCTACAAATCCTCCATAATAGGTGCTTGGCTCTAGGAGGTGCCATAATGTTCCATAATCTATTCCAATTACCCTCTACTCTTTTATCCACCTGGTGTATCTGAACAGTCATCCACAGCCTATATCCCGATCGATCATTATACTCACCATTTCTTTCCTCCTTCCACACCATCCCACCCGTATCAACTTTCTCCAACAAAGGTACTTTTAGGATTTCACCTGCCACTACATGATCAAGCAAGGAGTTAACAACATGTGCATCCCACTGTTTGGAATTGAGAGTCATAAGATTATTAACATAAAGTTCATACACACCTTGATTAACCGGACCACCTAGACATCCTTATGAACTCCCCCGAAGCCAAGGTTCATGCATAACCTTAATGCATCTACCATCACCAATCCTCCACCTACAACCCAGAAGTAACACATCTTTAGCTTTCCAAAGGCTTCTCCAAACAAAACTTGGATTATTACCTAGTTTGGCCTGTAAGTAAGAGGAATTAGGAAAATACCTTGCTTTGAAAAACCTGGAAACCAAGGCGGATGGATTAGACAATAACTTCCAACCTTGTTTGGCTACATAGCTACATTAAAAGCACGAAAATCCCTAAAACCCATACCACCATCCTTCTTAGGGCAAGACAATTTATCCCAAGCCATCCAACGAATACCCTTATTGTTGCTACCTCCCCCCGACCAAAAGGAATTCAACATCTTCTCAATATCCTTCACCACCCCATCTGGAATAATAAACACACTCATAATATAAGATGGAATAGACTGCAGCACTGACTTAATCATCACCTCCTTACCAGCCTTAGATAGAGATCTACCTCTCCAAGAATTGATCCTTTTCCAAATACGGTCCTTAATAAATGCAAAAGTCTCCTTTTTACGTCTACCAATCATCGACGGCAATCCCAAATAAGTACCCGTCCCAAACACATGACGGACACCCATGATTTTAGCAATATCCTCTTGGGCCGGAATACTAAGATTACGACTGAAGAACACCTCCGACTTGGTTAAATTAATCTCTTGCCCTGATGCATTAGCATAGATCGTGAGAATCTCCATAAGGTGAGACACCTCCTCAATGTTAGCCCTACAAAATAAAAAAAAAAGTTGTCAGCAAAAAGCAGGTGGGACACACTAGGCGCCCCCTACATATCCGGACACCATGAATATCTCCTCGAGATACCGCTCCTTTGATAAGAGTCGATAGACCCTCTGCAATGAGAATAAAGAGGTATGGAGACAATGGGTCCCCATGCCTCAATCCTCTACCTGGTAGAATTGGACCAACTCTATCTGAATTTACTAGGACCGAATAATTCACCGATATCACACACATCATCACCCAGTGGATCCATCTATCCGCAAAACCCAACTTGCTGAGCATACCCTTCAGAAAACCCCAATCCACCCTGTCATATGCCTTACTAATGTCGATCTTCAGAGCCATATGCGCAATGTTGCCTTTAGTCCTCCGTTTAAGGGTATGGATGATTTCCATAGCCATCAAACATTGTCTAAGATAGACCGGCTCTCCACAAAAGCTGACTGTTCCTCCGATACACATTTAGGCAAGCAAAACTTCATTCTATCCGCGAGGATTTTGGAGACCAGCTTATAGGCTACATTACACAAAGATATAGGTCGAAACTCCTTCATAGTCCGAGGATTAGCACACTTCGGAATCAAACAAATATTAGTTTCATTGATAGAAGACGGGAAAAAACCTCTTTCGAGCCAAGTAGTAGCTGCCGAAAAAATGTCATCTCCGCAAAGGTGCCAAAATTTTTGATAGAATTCCGGATTGAAACCATCGGGACCAGGAGACTTATCCGGGTGCATAAGTTTAAGGGCTGCATGAAGTTCTTCCTTAGTAATATTTGCTAACAACTTGTTATTATCATCAACTGTAATAATCGGATGTATATGATTCAGGACAGGATCATAATTACCTTCACGAGCTTTGAACAGGTTAACAAAATACTGCTTAGCAATATCACACATTCCTACCTGATCACTTATCTCTCTATCCGTCTCATCTAATAACATGCTAAGTTTCTGAAAATTTTTACGCACCGCAGCCGAGCGGTGAAAATTTTTTATATTACGGTCTCCACTGCATAACCAGTGCATCTTTGCACGCTGCTGCCAGAAAATCTCTTCTCGGATGTGAATCTTATTGTAGTTACGTCGAGCTTTGATAAACCGCGACGAGGACGCCACATCTTGATTACCACGGAACATTTCCATAGTCTCCAACAAACTTGTTTGTTCCTCTTTCTGTCTACAGTACCTTTGGCGATTCCACTCTGATAAATCCTTAGCGCAAGAGTCTATACGATTCGTAACTTCCATATTCTCTTCTTTCTTCCATCCATTAGTCACTACGCCTTCAATATCATTTTCTTTCAGCCATGAGTTTTCAAACTTGAAGGAATATTTTTTTCGTAAGCGAACCGGATGGACACAGTGAAGCAAGATAGGACTGTGGTCAGAATGCGAAGCAAACAAATTCACCAGCTTAGCGTCCGGAAATATATCCAGCCAATCGGTACCAGCAAGGGCTCTATCCAACCGTTCCTCCACAACACGATCCGTGCTTCGACTCTTGATCCACGTGAAGGGATAACCTTCCATATGAATGTCAGTAAGGTTGCATTCACTAATAACTTGACGAAATCCCGCACATAGCCAATTGGGATGAGAGTGAATACCACGTTTATCATTTTGCGACAACAAATCATTAAAGTCTCCAATAATACACCAAGGGATATGCGACAAATCTCGAAGACTCTGAATCATATTCCAAGCTTGCTGACGTCTTGTCCGCTCAAGGTATCCATAGTAACAAGTAAGTCTCCAATCTCCTTTGACATCATCATGAACCAGAATGTTGACAAAATTCCTCGAGAAATTCATTATACTACACTGCAAGTTATTCTTCCACAAGACAGCAAGTCCACCACTTCTGCCTTCGACATCCACTGTTAAACAAGAACTAAACCACAACATCAGAAGAATGCTTTCCAACTTCGGGGCTTTAGCTAACGTTTCCGAAAGAAAGATAACATCCGGTTGATGTTGTTGAGCCAATTTCCGCAAGTTCGGAATTGCACGCGGGTTGCTCAGGCCCTGGCAATTCCAGCTAAGAATCTTCATGAGTCCCGGCAGTCCTGGCTGCCAGGACCTGCCGATAAAAAATGTTGACAAGTATCCGAACCATTGCTACCCGTTTCTGCTCCATTTTCTCTTCTCCTCTTTCGTTCCATCTGCTCTTCACTACTATCACGCATGGTAATCCCTGGGGATACTTTCTGCAGCAAAGTGTCTTGCTCTAAGTGACTAACATCCAGCTGACGGGGCAGAAATTGGTTACTGGCTGAGGCTTTAGATTTAGGACTATGATGAATGGCATGGTTTTGTTTGGACAGGGTATTATTTGGTTTGAAACGATGAGGCTTTGGTTTTATAGTATTTGGTACAAGGGTAGTGAAACTGGTATTTTGATTTTTGGATTGGACGTTAGTTTTCAACAAAGTGTGTATAAACTACTTATATCTAAAAAATATTTAAAATAAAATTAGAATAATACCGGACACTATGTATAAACAAAATGGAGATAGGAATGTAAGGAGATTAAGAAAAATCAATTAAATTGACAAACAAATTAAATTGAAAAAAAATCATTGTTTTTTTTTGCTCAGTTTTAAAATCGAACCAAACCAATAAAAATGGATGTAGTTTGGTTTGATTCTCAATTTTAGTCTTTAAGAACCGGCAAACGGATGAACTGAACCAATAACTTTAATTACGCTCTATGTCTTATATTTCACCCATTATTAAGCCCACATTTTATATGGGTTCAACCTTCTCCATCTTTATTTATATTTCATTCCTTTCAGCAAAACACACATCTAGAACCAAATTTCAAAATATAGAAAGTAGAAATCATAAGTCACGAAAATTTGCTTTCACCGAATTCCTACTCCCGCCGCCCGTCATCATTATTACTTTCTTTACCGCTGTTCTGCTATGTTATGATCGTCTTATTCGTGTTCAAGTACTCTTCATTACATTTATATTAATTTGACCTTTTTTGGGTCTTCTTCTTCAACAATATTTCTTCTAGTCTTGTTACAAAATAATTTTGATGTGTGTTTCAGGTGTGAAACATGTTAATTTATGTGTAATAAAAATATTTGTTGTTATAATTGTGTTTTATTTGTTCAAGTTTCAAACTATTTCTCAACCTTCTTATATCAAGCGCCAACTTTTATATATGATAGTTATTTTGGGCCAGCCATATCCCTTTTGGACCGACCATTTTGAGATAGCTCGTTTCTAGTCATAGAATTTAAGTCGACTACACTATTATGTCTCGGGAGTCTTCTCCTTACCATAGGACTATCATGTACCTTGTTGGAGGAGAGTTACGCCTCAAGCCCATCCAATGGTACTCCGCATTCCATGTCTGAAAGATAGAAGTCGTTCTTCCTCTCTCTTATATATAAGGAATGACGTCATTTCAGGTAACAAGTTTCAAACTTAATTTGTATACTCTTTACTTTTCACATATTAACTTAGGAGTTAGAGCACTAACATTGCTGGTACACTCTCACACCGCCGCATTGGAAGCTCTACTTTTCCATAACTTATGCTTCTCTCTATCTATTTTTGGTTTCAGAACGGAACAATAATATACTTATTTCATTATACAATGAAAAGCATGTCACTGTTTCGTATGAATTAAGAACAACATGACAGTGAAGAATACATTAATAATTATATTGTTTAAAAAAACTATTATAAATTGATCAACCAAACCGAACAAAACTGGTTAGTTTGGTTCGGTTCCATTTTTTAAAAATACTAAAAATCAAACCAAACTTAATTGATGGAGATATCATCGCTCAAACATTTTTTAAAACCAAAAACCAGTCCAAAACGAATTGGTTACACCCATAAGTGTAGATACTAGTTACCGCTACTCACTTTAGTATTTAATAAAAAATAATATTTGTGTCTGCTTCCTTATTAATATATGAATATTTATTAGATAGATATTTAATCGATTATGAGATATTCGATTATATTTGTAGAATTTTACGAATATCAATTTTCAATTTCATTTAGGTAATTTTGTAGATTTTTTTCTCATCTTTTCTCCACGGGGCCTTGTTGTTTCTTTCCAAAGACAACATTAATGTGTTTTTGTTTGTTATAAACTTCCTCTCCGTTTAAGGGCTTTGCAGCGATATCAAACTTCTGCTCTCCATTTAAAGCCTTCTGCTATCCATGATATGGATGATTGAGTCTTTAAGTTTTCGATGCCCAAGGTAAAGAGTCTTTCTTCCATTTTGTAGTTGGTGGGAGCATGTATCATCTTCACATATATGACATGCTTTATGTCCCTTAACTTCGTACCCACACAAATTACCGTATGCAGGAAAATCATTGATTGTGCAAAACAACATGGAATGCATCTTAAAATTATCACAGGTATACACATCATTAACATCAATGCCTTCCTTCTACAAAACTCTTAAACCTTCAACAAATGAAGTTAAATAAACATCCATGTCGTTCCATGATTGTTTTGGACCCAAAATCATCATTGATAGCACAATATATTTACCCTTCATGCACAACCACAAATATAGGTATATGAGAAGAATAGGCCATGAAGTATGGATAGTGCTCATATTACCAAACAAGTTGATTTCATCAGTGAAAGTCCAAGCCTAAGGTTTCTTGACTCAAGATCAAAATCTTGAAACAACGTATCAATTTTATTCCATTGCAACGAATCAGCTACTTGGCGTATTTTTCCATCACACACTCTTTCATCTGCATGCCATATAGTATTTTTTGGGCCATTTACATTAGAAAACATTCTGTTGAACCTTTAAATTATTGGTAGGTACCACATCACTTTGGCATGAAAATCCTTTCTAGTTACACCATCATCGTCTTTATCATCATTATCCTTCAGCTTGTAGCATGACTCCTCACACCTCAAACATTCCTTCTAGTTTTCATACTCTTTCCCGTATAATATGCAATCATTATAACATGCATGTATTTTGACATAGTTCAAACCCATTGAACATAATATTTTCTTGGCCTCATAACTACGATTCAACAGTGTGTTACCTTTTGAAAGCATTTCTTGCAGCTATTCAAGCAATTTAGTAAAAAAATTATCCGTCTACTCACCTTTTAACATAAGATTAAATAATTTCAACACATCTAAAAATCTTGTAAAAATTTTATCGCAGAAATAACGACTCTTCCATGTCACTTTGTAAAGTACCATCCACATGGGTTTTCTTAAAAGAATCTACTCCAATATCACATGTCATATCTTCTAGGTTATCATTCATATATTCATCAACTCCAACTCTATATGACACATGTCTTTTTTTGTTACTTCAACATGCAATACCCATTTCATGTAATTTCAAATAATTCTATCACAACCTAAATGATTGAATATATCTTTCTATAGATGTTTTTGCGTATTTCAGCATATTTTATAAGCACGGTATAAATTCCATTATTGTCATGAAGTTTTTTATTGTGAATTAAAGAAATTGAATCACTCTTTTCTCATACTCTTTATTTAATTTATTGGCTTTCATCCAACTACGATCTATAATCACATACAACTTTTGGAAAAAAATGTACACAATGTACTTGTCAAAAAGTACATGTGTGCGGCTTTCCCCAGCAAAAGGTAGTGACACTCAGAAGCCTTAGTAGGTATATTACACTATATGGTGGTTAGGATCCTTCCACGGCAGCGAGAAATCATGTATGGTGGTATTTGACGGTGGTTTAGAGGGTCCTGCTCAGTGAGTTGTGATTTATATGACTTAAGATCTATGTTTTTCTCTCAAGGAGGAAAAATATTTATAGAAATCCCTTGGGCCTTGGACTTGGGTAACTCTTAGGGTTGACAACCACTTCTTAATGACAAGGAGAAATTGTTGACCACCTAAACTTTAGAAAATAGTTGTGGACTCTTTTTCCTTTGACTAACCGCGACTAAGTCTTAAATTTTGGACAGAAACATCACTATGTCTAATTTATTTTTTATTTGTAATTAGGAAAGAAATGATATATTAAGAAATAATATATTAGTAGTATTTAAAAGTTATTTAAACTCCTTTTAAAATAAAATGTCATTTCCTCTCCATGTTATTTATTTATTGGCTAAAAAAAATTCAAATTTCATCATTATACTATTTTTTAGGAATAATTTAAGTTTATTTGATTAAAAATGAAAACATCTTCATTAACAACATTTCTTTTAACAAAACATTTTATGCGGATATCTTTATCAAGTTAGATGTTACATAAAATCTTTTTTATACATGAGTAGTTTGTGTTATCTATCTTTAAAGTTGTTAGCATATTGTTAAACGTATTTTTTTCTCATATGTTACAAACAAAATAATTCAATCTATCACCATATTGATAAATAAATAAAATAATCCCTATTAGGTTCCATGCTTTCTAAAGTATGCTCGAAATTATTATTTTTATAAGGCTCGAGTCCATACTAAAATAAGGTTCATGTTTCACATTGGTGATTTCATATTTATATACAATTAGCAACCGACACGTAAAACGCGGGCATACGTATAAAAAAAAAAACGCGGGCATACTTCGCATGGGTGATCTGATTTATTAAAAACGTGCCTTTATAAACAAATTAACTTTATTAGAATGGGAAGAGAGGATATACATTCACATGTTAAAAATTATTTTATACTATCAGCCAATAATCATATATATTCGGTTATATCATACTATAAATTTTAAGTTATTGATATGACATGGTAGAATAGTTAAATTTTATTGGTTGATAATGTAAAACTATTTTACACTGTCACTACACAACTATTAAACTCTATAAGAATTATCTATCTATCTATCTATCACTTTTTATATAAACCATAAATAATAATCTGCAGAGAATAATTTACATGTAAGGTTAGTGTAATTTTTATATTGATAATCAATTATAAAAAATTATATGACATTTAAATTTAATTTAATTAAATCTCTAGTTGATAAGCCCTAATTTGATGGGTTACTTTTTGCGCTCTCTGATAAAAATATTTTTGTCTTTTTTGACTTTGGATTAGATTGGATATTGATTTATTGTGATGACAATAAGAGTTATGATCTTGATGAGTTTAATATTTTTTGGAGAGATTTTGATATCTATTTAGGGATGATTTGTGGATTATGTTTTATTTGCTCCACTATTTTGTCTCTCTTCCTTATAGTTTCTCCTTTTATTTTTGTGATCTCGATCTCAAAAAATTGAGTAATCGACTCTACTAACTGATTTCCGACCTATCTCCCTACCGACTTTCCTATATATATATTGATTGTTAAAGTGTTGGCAATTGGACTAGCAAAGGTGATAGATAAACATGTTTCTCCTAATCAAACAATTTTCCTTAAAGAGAGGTTGTTCGTGGATGGGGTGGTAGTTGTGAATGATTTGATTGACTTGGTGAAGAAAACCCAAAAAAACTTGTCTCTTTTTTACTGTGGAGAAAGTGTGTGATTTATTTAGTTGGAGTTTTACATATTATATGTTTATCTGATTTAGGTTTCATGGGAATCTTATGTTGTTGGAGAATGGTTCTCTGACTTAAGAGATTAACATTCGAAGGGGTTGAAGCAAGACAACCCACTAGCTTCGTTTATCGCGGAATGCCTAAGTGGGTTATTTATTAGAGTTGGATTTCTTCTCTAGTTAGAATATAACAAGTTCAAGGAACTCATAACAAACTCGAGCTTAAATAAAGTGAATGAAAACAATTGATTATATCGTGTATAGATCAAGTAAGTAAATATTTTATGTATATATACAAGAGTGTGTGTTCATCATAACTATCATACCACACTAGTTGTTTACATGACAAGTGTAACATCCCGATTTGATTTAGATCTTTTATTTGAATTATTGATGAATTTATATAACTTATTTGATTATTGTGTGTGGAAATCAAATTATTATGGGTTGTGAGGATGTGTGACTTTGAGATGGAGGAGTTGAGAGAGTAGAAGTTGGTTAAAATAATTTGAAATTATTTAAAATCATTTTAATAATTAAACAATAATATTTTATTTTATTTATTTATTTAAAATGAGAAAATGAGAGTATTTGGTAGAATATTTGATTATTAGATTAAATAATTAAAAATAAAATAGAAATTTAATGAAAAGGGCAAAGTAGGAATTTTGGGAGCAAGTGAGGATAGAATAGAGAAAACTAAATTAGGGATTTTTGTTATTTTAAAAAGTGGAGTTCAGAGAGTTAACGGGTTTTGTCAGTACGTAAATAAGAGGAGAATACAGAGAAAAAACATTGGAAGGGAGAGCTAGGGCTTTGGGAGGAAGAAGAGTATCAAAACCAAAATTGTATTAATTGCTGCTAGGAGAACTAGGTAAGGGGGAGAAGTTTCTTCATAAATGAGTTATTATGAGTATTATGTGATGTCGTTAGGTGTGCCTAACGCTCCTGGTGTGTTCATGGAGTATATGAACAAAAAAATTCATTCATATTTGAATAAGTTCATGGTGGTGTTTATCATCGATATTCTGATTTACTTGAAGATTGATGAAGAAAATGTTGAACATCTAAGGGTGGTGTTCATCATATGCAGCACTACACTAACTTCTTACATGACAAACAACCAATTCTCTAACTAACACAAAACCTTCAACTAACTTTTTCTTCATTTAGTAGTATTTGACTTTACGATGGGCTTCTCGAATATGGTGGTCTCACATCTTTAGTATGTGAATGACATCTTAATCTTGGTTGATCCTTCACTTGAGAGCTTTTTACTTATTAAGGTTTCCTTCAGGCCTCCAAGCATGCGTATGAATTTCACATTAATTTATTAAGAATAATCTTATATGGGGTCAATGTTGATCTAGTTTTTTTTAACTTAGCTGATAATTTTTCCATTGTAAGTTAGAGACTCTTTATCTTTGTTTTGATGTGATTCGCTGGTTAATCTTTTATCTAGACAATTAGTCTCGTGAAAGTATATACCAATACTGGGGTGATCTTACTTAATTTGGTGTTTAATGTTATTCCTATTTTCTTTTTATTTTTCATGAAAATGTTTGTTTTTTTAAAGAAGATTCATTGGTGTGTGTGTGTGGGGGGAGGGGGGTTGCAGAAAGGTGGGTTAGGTGTTCGAGATTTTCGCTTAGTTAATTTTAGGAGGCATGTCTTCTGATTTCTACGATACGCTCACTTGATAAAATTAAATGTCTCTTTTTAGATTCAAAATAAACATTCTCTTAATTAATTTGTAAATAGTATTAGTAAAAAAGTGATTATGATCTTTACATCTTTTTTGTGGGTTGATTCTTAAATATCCTTATTACTCAATTAATAATAGTAGTGAAGAATACTAAGTGTTTTAATGTTTAATTTAAAAAGTGGAATATTTTAGTTTTCTTTAAAAAAATTGATATTTTTTGAAATAAAAATTCATGTGTAGTAGACCATCTTTCAAACTTATAAAAGAGAGTCATGTTTCAACTCTTGAAAGTCCTAACACCATGTTTAGCTCCATTTAATTTTATATTACAGTTGTGATGAAAAGAAAATCACAACAACATGATCTCTACTGATTAATTATAAAGTACATTAAATATTCTATAAAATACCACACATTATCTTTTCTCTATATTAAATTCTTTCAAATAAATTCAAGCTAATTCTAGGTATGAATTGAAAGGAAGTATATTGACATTTGACATACTTTTGCCTAATATTAGTTATATCCAAAAATGTAGGTTGACATGTAACGCGTATAATCGGAAGGTGCATCCGTGCATGTCTAATATGAAACCAGCAATTAGTTTCTAGTTGAAAGTGATTGCTTTTAGTTTACTTAATTGGCCAGAACTAAAATGTGCATGTCCTTTTTGTGGATGCCGAGTACCCTAAAAAAAGGAAATACTAATATTCAAGATGTTGACTTTCATTTCTAGAATTCATTACATAATTACTTGCAAGATAATCAACCTTCACGAGGTGAACCGACAACTCAACAAGGGGATTTGAAGAAATTAGGGTAGTGAATAGAACAGTCAAGTATAGGGTATGCATAATAGGGTAAGGAAACAACAATTAGAAATGTCATGTATTCTATTTCATTACTTCTCTAAGTTAATTAAGAAAGTTAAATAAGTACAATTTGTTTATGTTAAAAGAGTAGGTTTAATTTGGGTGCTATAATTACATGTGCAGTGGCTAAGTAAAAAGATTTCGATCTGATCGAAATCTTTAAGTAAATGCTGAAGTACAATTTGTTTATGTTAAAAGAGTAGGTTTAATTTGGGTGCTATAATTACTTTTAGACATAAACTTAATGAAAGAGACTTTTCATAAATAAAAAGTGGTGTTTAATACATACACATAACTCGATTATTCGTTTCTCACTCCGCTTAGATATTTTGAGTGTTTGAGTATTTTTGTAGTAATTGCAACACTCAAAATCCTAATCTAACAACTTCTATTTATACTAGAAATAAAATAACTGTAACAAACGGTCTTTTCTTCAGGGAATGGCACGTTCTCGCTTGCATGCGTTTCACCCTTCCTAAACTTCCACGCGTCTTCCAAGTATAGATAAGGCCAAAAAACAGTTAATTAGCCTCGTTTCGATTTATTCCGTCGAAATAGCCAGTAAGCTTCTCCAAAAATTCACTAAGTTCCAAAGCCATATTATACCGAAGAAATAAAACTCCTTCAGGTAACGCTCGTCGAAGTCTTCCCAATGCTTTCTAGTCGAAAATACTACTAACTTAACTTTTTTAAATAACTTCTCAACCTTCCTTGATATGTCAAGCTTCCATTAGCGTTAAATTTCTAACTAACATTAATACTATCTCACATTTAACTTATCGCAATCTATGATCCTATAAATATCACCATTCTACTCCCATTTACTATACTCAGTCTTTATTCTCCCTTACATTTTCTACATATAAACTTTAGTAATATCAAAGGTAAAGGTCTTATTTTAAAAAAATGTCTCTACAGGTTTTGGGAGATAAGCATAAAGGAACGGCTATAAACATAGAGAAACATGGAGAAACATATAAGTGTCAACTATCACTCTTAATTTGTTTTTTTTTCAATTATTTTATTCTAATTTAGCAACATAGAATTTTTGTTTTATCATCTTCATTTTAGATATAAACTATTTTAGAATAGAGCTCACTGATACATTTTGCTCGACGAATAGATATATTTTTATTTGTTTCATGTCGAGTTTGGATACATTATCCAAATTACATCACTTGGTGTTGATAACAAATGTATCTTCGCACTACTAAAAAGATGGAGAGTCGAAACACACATTTTATCTTTTAATTGAAAAATGTACCATCACCGTAAAGACGTACACATGTTGTTATATAAATATATTTACTATAAAATATTTTCTGATAATTAATTATTATTTAAGTGATCCGCATATAGGATAAATTATGAAAATAATTACTCCATTATTTTTTCATGGAATATTAGGTGTTTATAGATTACTTGGAGTATTTTCTTCAAAATTAAACCACTGTTTTTTTAATATTATTATTTAATTATCCAACAATTTTTTTATATTTTTTATTTAATCAACTAACTATATATTAATATAAATTATAATTATAAATTTTCTTAAATAAAATATGTAATATCATAAAAATAAGGGTTAAATATATCTTTTGTCTTTATAAATATCTCAAATTTTATTTTTAGTCTTTATTGAAATGATATATTTTGATCCTTACAAAATTTATATGCATGGAATTCTAGTTCCTGCTAATTTCTAAAATTTTGAAAATTGTTTAATTATCCTTTAACTTTTAAATTTTTGAATAATTTTTTCATACATATTTAGAATCCTGTAAAATATTTATTTACTAAATTTTAGAATATTTTAAAATGATAAGAATTAAATATGAATATTTTTTATTTTTAAAAGATAATGATAAAAATAATGAATATCTCGACTTAAAAATTTCACTTTCGCGTTCTTTTTAGTCTTTAAAATAAAATCTACAGGTTTCCTGCAGATTTTTCTGCGGCTTTTGACTTTAGAGACTAAACCGCAAACAAAAAAAATAAGATATAGGAACTAAAAAAAAAACTTATAAAAACGAAAAATCAAAAACTCGCTAACTTACATAAACTAAAAATGCATTTAAAATAAAACTAAAACAAATTATTTATGTGAGAAAAAAAGTTGGAATGGTAATGGTTAGAAAAAAACTCCTCACCTTCTTTTCTTTGATTTCACTTTATAAATCTAGGAAACAGATTCTCTCCTCTGCTCCCTCTCATGTTTTTGGTCCAACTTCAATCTTAGTCATTCACATTGCTCCAGTTTCAATCTTAGTCATTCACATATTAATTAATGTTATTGATTTCATATGGGAAGTTGAAATAAATGGTTGTAATTCAGCAGCACCATTCAGCCACCGCAGAGGATCCATATCCATAAATCTAACATGGCTTAATTTGACGGAAATTCTAACCATATTACGCTGACATTGTCATGTTGTTATTCTTTTTTAAGATGAAAGGAAACATTGTCATGCTTGGACAGCATGGTTTATTGCATGGGGCAAATCACGAATAATTCAATTGCACAAAATTAATTGAATACTATAATTAATGATGCATTGGAAATAGATTAGATTTGCGGCGCTAGTTGCACAAAAAAGAGTGTATAGTCAAGTGGCCTGATGATAAAAGTCATTCATTGGATGACAAGTTACGGTTATTCAGATTCCAAAAGTTGCTTCCAAACCAAGCACCACATAACATGCTCAAGCCACACTCCATAACCCATTTTTTATACTATTCCCTATGTTTCATATTAAGTGAATATGTAAATAAAAGAAGATAATATTTTTTATTACTAGATGGAGTGTGTTATTGTAGAATGACATAGGATTTCTGTTGGCATTGCACTTTAAGGTTTAAACTTCACACAAGCTTGGAATCTCCAACCTTGTGTACATTCATTGTTGGTTGGATGGTTGGTTGGATATGCCTTTTCTTTTGGGCAACTTTCATGTTGAAAGATTGTGCCTCTCCTAAGATCTATAGCTAGCTAGCTATCATAAGAAAGCATAGTTCTAATGTTGTTGTAAAATAAGCATATCCTGATTCCGTGTACCGAACCTGCAATCTTATATTGATTGGGTTGTACGCATTTATGTTTCCTTCTGTTTGTGTAATCCCAATGTACATTTTATTCCACCAAGTTGCTTGTATTGTTTTAGGGAAAGGAATAGATAACTTGTGTGTTAAGAACACAAATTAAAAAATTTTAAAGTAAAAAACTGTCATTAAGAAATGATTTTTAATTTTAAGAAGTTGAATGTATTATTTTTTTAAAAGATATTTTTATATTGAGCTCTTTAACATGTGTTCTAAAGGTATGGGTTAAATTTTACATTAGAGAAAATGTTAATAAATACATTTAATATATTATTTAAGAAATTGTATTTCCCATAAAAATCGTATTTAGTTGGTCTCTTCTTCTCCCTTTCTATGAATTCTAATTTTCACGAAGGTTCATCCATGCATTAATTGAAGCATATCGTTAACGAATATTGAAGGGGAAGTGTTATGAATAATGAATGTTAAATGTTTGTTTTTTTTCTCATAATAACATCGTCACTTATATATATTAACTTGTACTTTCTCCGTTTCTTTTTAATTGTCATTTTTTTTTTACTTTTTACTAATACTAAAATAACTAATAATTATTGTTATTTTTTAAACAATATTTTTTATTTTACTTATAATACTCTCTTCATTAATTCAGTTGACTTTTTTTCTCTCTAAATAAATAATTAAAGATAATTTTGACAAAACAATAACTAATAATACCTATAACTAATATTAATGGTTAATACTCTCTTCCTCCCATAATGAAAGTAGGTTGAGCCTCACATCTTTGTTTGGTTTGGCTTAAAAAGTCATGTCTCAACCTATTAATAATCAGACATTTTATAAATATGATCTGTTTTTGTAAAACTCGTATCTTCTTTTTCTATTTATAAGTATGATATCTAACCTATATCTAAGCATGTTAAATGCATAGGCAAGAAAGATAAAATATCATGCATTAACAAACACCAAATCATAATAAAACAAAAGCCTAATTTTACCATACTTTTCTGAAATATTTGTCATTTGGAATTAAATAATGAAGAGTTAGCTTCAAATCATCCACTTTCCATTAAATATTGCGATACAAACTTCTTAGCCGACGGTGGTAATTGGAGACGGACCCTCAAACAATAGTGAATTTTTCTGTTTGTAACAATCTATACATTGATGTGAAAGGTTAAGTTCACATGAACAATTAGAATCATTAAAACATTTTGTCATTTTTCGAATTGGTGCAATGCAACAAACACAGTTAGGAGGCTAATTTCTAGTCAATTTCGCACATTTTTAAGGCTCTTTCAACTTTGTTGCATCATATTCATTCTTCTATTATTAGTGGGACCAGTAGATCATGGAGAATGATAGACTACAATTTGGGCTTCCCATATTTGTTAAATATCAATGTTTTTTTGGGGGGAAAGGGTCCCAATTAATAGCAGTCATGGAAATTTGATTCGGATTCTTGAAATGTGAGTATGACCCTCCAGTTTTAGGTCTCCGGTCACTTTGTGCCGACAGCAACGTTTCTGATTTGCTTGCTTTCGGCTTCATTGCGTGCGTCATTATGGTTGAGAGTGGGATTTTTATTTCGGTTATCATAATTTTATGGGTCTTAATCTATGAACCACCGATAGATAGCAAGACAATATATATGATTTTGATACTAATAGATACTAGACAACAATAATAAAATGTGAATGAGTGAATGTAATCAAATGTACTAGTTATTACAATTTTTGATAGGAAATATAAAATGCGAGAGAAATTTGTTTTGATCCCTAAACTATTTTCCTTTTATGGATTGTTGACAACTAAAGGTATAGGAAATATAAAATGCGAGAGAAATATGTTTTGATCCCTAAACTATTTTTCCTTTTATGGATTGTTGACAACTAAAGGTATAGGAAATATAAAATGCGAGAGAAATATGTTTTGATCCCTAAACTATTCTTCCTTTTACGGATTGTTGACAACTAAAGGTATATCAAGTGTTTTGGTAGGTTTATTTTTATCTGATTCGGCGAAGAGGTGTGACAGCAAATACTTTGACGAATAAGTTAGTGACATTCAATAGTGTAAAATTTTTAGATTAGAATTGTGTGTATTTGAATTATACATGTCTTAAGCTTTTATACTCACCCTTTTATATAGGTCTTTCTAGAGGTTGTTAGAGGAAATTGATTGTGAGCCTTTGTCGGTTTCCTCTTAATTAGCTTTAAATTTTTGAAAGTGGGGGAAAATATTATATCACACCTTTTCACGCAAATTAAAAAGGTGGGTAAGTGGAGATTCTTTCCACTATTACTCATTTTCACTTTAGGTGAATAAGTATGTGTAGCGGTGAAAAATTGAGACTGAGGTCATTGGATTGACTCAACTCGTATTTTAGTGAAAATCGTCGCCGCACTTTATTGTTTTCAAAAGAAAAAGGAAAAGAGATAAATAAAACTCAAAGAAGTTTTTTAAAATCAAAACTAATAAAAACAAAGCAGAGATCTTAGGTACGGGGGTTGATTATGCAAGGGGAAGTTGTTAGCACTCCTCACATCTGTGGTACTCCACATGAACCTTTTTGAAAATCTGTGTAAAAGAATTGTGTGAAAAAGATGAAAAGAAAGTTTTTTGGTTTTTTAATTATGCTCGACAAGACATTGCATCTTGTGCCTACATACCTCCTCAGTGCAACGGAGAAGTCAGATCATTTGTAGTTCTGCTCAAAAAGAAAAACATTGATGGTGTGTTTTAAAAAATGAAGAGACATTATGTCATATTAGGAGAGAAAACACAACCACCAGTCATGAACATGAGAACATATGGATCTTTGCATTACAAATGAAAGGAGGGCTCAAACTTGAATTGCAATCAACCAGTATGTCACTAGCTCTTTCAAGTGGAAAAGAATCAACACCATATCAATCAATATCATGAAGACAGGAGAATTACATCTCATCTATGATGATTACTCTTGCCTAATCTTTTTTAAAAAAAGATTTGATAATGAAAATCTAAAATGAGAAAAGATTTTGAAAACAAAGAAGATTTTGAAAAGGAGGGAGAAGATTTTGAAAATTTAAGAAATTGAGGAGATGGAGAGACTATCCTAAAGCATAAAGTAAAAGCTAAGGACAAGAACAATCTAACTAACAAAGAAGCCAACACTTGACATGAAGTCAACATAAGCATTCCCTTCCTTTGGATTAGCCTCAAAGCTTAGTAAATAAAACACTTGAACAAATGGCCAACATTCCATGATAATAATCCCATTTAAGTATTGTCTTAAGAATCTTGGTTTTGCCTCATATAAGCACTCAAAGCTTTTTTACTCAATGAGACACCTGCATACAGAAAAGTTCCCAAATGCCTTGGAGTAAACTCCAAGGACTTCAGACAAAATAACAACAAGATAACACAAGATCCAAAGGTCTCAGATGAAGGTTCCAAGGTCAAGGTCCTAAGCCTAAGTCCAGAGGTCCAATCTTCTTGAGCATGGAATAGTAGCCATAGTTAAAAGTCCATAATTAAGTCTTTTATGATTTTCTCTTTTTATTAAGTGTTTTACACAAACAAAACAATATAAAAGCTCAAATGAGCAAAGAGAAAATAAGTGCTCAAGTGAGCAAAGGAAAAAAAAGGCACAAAATTAAAATGCAATGAATAATAATTGACAATAAAATAAAGAGCGGAATAATAAATTTTATTAAAGTAAAGGTTAGTGCAATTATATGGTCAATAGTTAGTATTAATGTTAGTAATCCAATTCTGGACAAATTTAGCGCTATGTTAAGCAATCGTAAGTGAACTTATGTATAACTTATGTTAAGCAATCGTTAGTGCATTTAAGTAAGGACATTATATTTGATAAAGAGGAAATTAAAAAAGAGGATGACAAAATAGCAACCTCAATAAAGATACCTTAAGAGTGGATTATTACGAAAGACCATCTGATAGACAATATTCGGGAAGATATCAAAAAGTGTGTAAGTGTTCTCAAGTCAATAATTTTTGTAATTATTCCTCATTCATCTCTCATAATTGAATCAAAAGAAATTTGTGTGGTATTTACTAGGGGTGGCAAAACGGGCCCGGCCCGCGGGGAAAGCCTGTTTTACCCGAATTTTTTTGCGGGGCGGGGAAAGGTTTTAGGCCCGCTCTCTTGTATGTGCCCGCCCCGCCCCGTCCCGTTTTTTTGCGGGCATAAGTTCTTTCATACAATTTTACTATTTTTAGGCCTAAAAGGTTCAATGCCCGCGGGCTTTCCCCGCCCGGCCCTCACTTTTTTGCGGGGCGGGACAAGGTTTTAGGCCCGCACTCTTCAATATGTCCGCCCCACCCGCCCCGTTTTTTCGCGGGCTTTTGCGGGGCGGGCCTAAACGGGGCGGGCATGCCCGTTTGCCACCCCTAGTATTTACTAATGAAGGTTGGCTCCTTGCTATGCAAAAAGAGCTCAATCAGTTTTTTTTTTAAAATGACGTATGGGATCTTAGCCCGCGCCCTTAAAATAAAATTGTCATAGGAACCGTGTGGATTTTTAGGAACATCTTTGTACTAATCCCATTTTAATCTTGATGAAAATGGAAAAATTACCATAAATAAATCAAGGCTAGTGGAAAACGGTTATAGTCAAGTTGAAGGGATTGACTATGAAGATACATATGCTTTCCTATCTCGTCTCAAAGTAATTCGACTCCTTTTGGCATCCACATGATGCTTGGATTTTAAATTGTATTAGATAGATGTTAAGTCCTCCTTATTTAAAGGCCTTATAAATGAGTAAGTGTAAGTCTCAAAACCACCTGATTTTGAGAACCATGAAAACCCATACCATGTTTTTAAACTAAAAATAACACTTTATGGTCTTAAACAAGCTACTGGAGCTTAGTATGAGCGTCTTAATGGGTTCTTACTTTAGAAAGAATTCACTCGTGTTACTTGTTTATAAAGCATAGGGAAATTCATATTCTATTAGTTCAGATATAGATTGATGGTATTGTTTGGATATACTATAAAGATATGTGTAGATAATTTTTTAATGTCATACATAGAGAGATTTAGATGCCTTTCATGGGAGAGCTCAAGTACTTCTTAGGTTTGTATATCAAGAAAATTAAGAATGAAACTTTCATAAGCCAGATAAAATATTGCTTAAAGATGATCAAGTAATATGACTTGAAGAATTTACCTAGTCAAATAGGGAGAATTTGTAATGAGTTTAATGGATTGATTAATTTTGTTTTATGTAAATTTGGTACGGTGTAACGTTTCAGGGGGGACACAAAGGAAAACCTTGATCATGCATTACTTAATTCTCAAGTTAACTCAATTTCAATGCAAGTTACCAAACATCAAAAAGAGGAAGACTGAAGTTGTTCTGCCCTTGGTTATCGATTCTCTTCTAAGCTATGTGAAATTTTGGCGTTCATATTACATATCTCCTAAAGGATGTCAAGACAAAATTTTCCAAATACACACAATGACAAGGTATAAAACAGTGTAGTGCAGAAACTTAAAGAACACAAGTAATTGTTTACCCAGTTCGAAATAAATAATACCTACTTTGGGGGCTACCAAGTCAGGGATAAGTTCACTATGATGGTAACCATTCAAAGTATTATGCTAATAACCTCCAGTTCACACATAAACAACCTCCGGTTTACTGACTTCTCACTTAATCACTACCTGTGCTATACTTTTACCTAAGACTCACCTAGGTATAAGGCCCTCCTCAATCATAACCGTGATGATCAATTACAATATTAGAAGACATACTTCCAAAACACAATCACTCAATGCTTACAAGCTTATGAGTGAACACAAAACTTACAACTCAATGAAAACTCCAATCTCTTCTATCAACAGGATATTAGAATGGCTCACAATAGACAAGATTGCATAAACCCTAACACAAACTACAATGTAAATTCCACAAAATAATAGGTTTGATGCTTCCTATTTATAACAATCTTCTGGATTGGATTTGAGCTTCAAATCATTGCAGGGCACTCCAGAAAATCTTCCAAAATCTTCATCTCCATGAAGATAGGACTCCAAATATAAGATTCCTAAATATTCTCCAAATTTAGTAACTAATCAAATATCTTGAAAATAGAGACAATCTCTTATCCCTTAAATCAAGTGCCACATAGGATTGCATAATATTCCAAAATATTATGCACCTATACATCAACCGACTTCAACATATCCAGTTGTAACATATCAGACACGATGTTGAATAAACTCTGCATAGGACATCTTTCTTGACATGTCTTCTTCAGTTGAAGTGTATGGAACATCTTGTTCAACATGTTCCCATGAGTTAGTTTTACCAAACATAATGCCAATCAAAATACAGAGAATTAACACTATGTTTTGATCATATATTCGAATTGAGCGCAATTCATTATATCATAATTTGTATAAAATCTTATTTTGGATGTATTAAATCAAACTTTGAGATAAAATTCGTTGCAAAGTGGTTCCAATCAAATTAGTTGATTATTTGGATCAAGAAACACATAAATTCACGACTCCTATCATACTACCCATAGATTCAATGAGACACTTGATTTTTAAAAATTAAAATAGCAACTTTTGAAGTGTAATTCGAGTCAACGATATGCACGAGTCGAATCAATAAATGAATGTGAAGTTTAGGTTTTGTCACAACTAGTGTGATTTGAATCACAAGCTTCTATGACTCGAATTAAAAGCAAGCTTTATTTGAATAAAATAATTTATTTTAATTCATGGACTTTGGTTTTTTTTAGTATGATTCAAATTATAGAATTTGTTGAATCGAATCAATGACTTGAATAACTTATTCAAATCAAATGGGAAAATTTTGGGTTTTAACTTCTAGACTCAAATCTGTGAATACAAGATTACACTCAAAGATGTTTTTGATTCATGGCAAACTCAAATAAGCATTCAAACAACAAGACGGAAGCAGAAAACTTAAAGAAAAGCAAGCATTGATCTCTCATAGGTCAACCCATTATGTTTATATGTTTATAGGTTGCCTCAACACAAGCAAAACAAGAAGAATGCAGCAAAACAGCAGTTAGGTCGACCTACCATCAACCCAGGTCGACCTAAAATGGAGAAAAATTCATATATCCCTGCTAGGTCGACTCACACATCATTTAGGTCGACCTAAATTGATGAATTCTACATACCAGCCTGTTAGGTCGACCTACACATCAACTAGGTCGACCTAATCTGTGAAAATGTCCCCAGAATGCATCAGAAGAGGATTCTGGTCGACCTACTCCTTCAACAGGTCGACCTAACTGGGAGCAAAACTCTGCAAGCTCTGTTAGGTCGACCTAAGCACTACAAGTGGTCGACCTAACTGATCAAGAAAGTTCAAAAATCAGTTTTTCTTGGTTCTAACTGTTATGCAATCATATATATTGTGCAAGGGTAATTATTCAACAAACACCAACGACTGAAAGATACACAAACGCTTCTCATCTTCGTTCTTCATCATCTCCAACACAATTACACATAATCATTCTTGCGTTGCGGGTTAGTGATGAGTTCGATAACGTCCATGGAACGGAATTGAAGATTCCCAGTGGGTGAAGGTTTGTGGGGTTTGTTGGTGAATAAAATCTGCGGGTTTTGTCCTCCACGACGGGTGGTTCTTGGGGGTTTTTATCAAGAGGCGTTCATTGAGGATTCGGCTGAGTGTAACGATTGAGGAACGGGGAGTTCAAGGAATCAAGACACTGCAGAAGGGAATCAAAGTGAAGCTCTTGGATAACCTTGATCTGGCTCAAGATTAAGGGGGAAGAAGATTCAAAGGATCGACATAATTGGTTTATCGTTTATCGCTTTGTTATCTTCTTTGTATATACTACTTTCAACATTAATGAAAGATTACCCAATTTCAATTTGGAATTGGGGGCAGACGTAGTCGTAGCGAGGACGATCGACGAACTGCCTAAACAAATATCGTGTTCTTGTCGCTTTTACTTTCTCTTTTACTTTCTGTTCATAATTGGTTATAAGTGCAAAATTGATCAACGATTCAAGTGTTAAAATTGTGAATTAAAGTTCTGCACAAACATCACAATTCAACACAACTTGAATCACTATCAATTTGAACGTATCACCAAGTGTTTGTGTTTTTGCTTAATCCAATCTTACTGCATTGCAAATCAAAGTTGTCAATCTAGAAGTTAATTGGTTTTCAGTTGTTAAACGTATTGGTTAGCCATCATATTACTTCACCATCAATTCCACTTACTTTTTGGTTTTGAAACACATACGACCTTTGCAATAGCGGTCCGGAATAGACGCAAGTCGATTCAGAACCGCTTTCGCTCGAGTCAGTAGAAAAATCCGTAAAAACTTAGTGAGATCTATTCACCCCCCCCCCCCTCTAGATCTTTAGGCCAGCGTCTAACAAGTGGCATCAAGAGCTCTGGTTTATTCCGTGCTACGTGAAACACTTATTGGAAAGATGGCTTCCGGACCTAAAGGGGCTCATAATAGAGCTCCAGTTTTCAACGGAGAAAACTACGGCTATTGGAAGGATTGTATGTGTGTCCATATCAATGCAATTGATAGGAACATCTGGACAGCTATTGTCAATGGTCCATTTCAGATCACTATGACAAATGCAGCTGGTGCAGTTGTTCCAAAACCAGAAGATACTTGGAATGCTGAAGATGAAAAGAAATATGCATACGATTGGAAAGCGAGAAACATTCTAATCTCAGCTCTAGGAGTTGATGAATACTATCGCGTTTCCCATTGTAGATCAGCTAAAGCTATGTGGGACACATTGCAAGTTGCCCACGAGGGAACGGATGATGTCAAACTAGCTAGGATCAATACGTTAACTCAAGAGTTCGAACTTTTCCACATGGAAGATGGTGAAACCATCGAAAGCATGCAGAAAAGATTCGTTCACCTGAAAAATCGATTAAATTCTCTTGATAGACCTGTTTCCAATGCAGTTGCTACTAACAAAATCTTAAGGTGTTTGAACAGGGAATGGCAGCCCAAAGTTACAGCAATTAAGGAAGCAAATGATCTCAACACTTTAGACATTACCACTCTCTTTGGTAAACTAGAGGAACATGAACAGCATCTTAAATGCCTTGACATGCATGAGAAGAGGACAAAGAAAGAAAAGAACATGGAGAAAGAGGTAGAGAAGAAGTCAATAGCTCTAAAAGCTTCGAGCTCCAAGACCTCAAAACGAGAGCCAAAGGATAGTGACAGAAGTGATGACGAAGACTCCGATGATGAGGAAATGGGACTGTTTGTGCGAAGATACAACAAATATCTAAAGAAAAATGGAGCAAAACATTCCGACAAAGGATTGATCAACTATAGAAAGCAATCAAACATGTTCAAACAAGATGACGACAACAAAGGAAAGATCAAAGGTCTTTGCTTCAATTGTGGGAAAGTCGGTCACTACAAACCGGATTGTCCATACCTTAAGAAAGAAAAGGAGAAGAACCAAAGCAAAGGTCATAACAAATCTAAAAGAGCTTACATAGCATGGGAAAGTGATTCATCTAGTGAAAGCTCGTCAAGCGATGAAGAAGAATCAGCAAACCTATGTTTCATGGCTCATCAAAACAAGAAAAAGAAAGCTGTAAGTCATCTTAAACCTGAACTCGTAGATAAGGTATCTCATTCTCAACTAAAACTTGCCTTTGAAGAATTACATAGAGATGCAATTAAAGCTTTCAAACTTTTGGCCTCAAATAAGAAAATATTTTCATATCTTGAATCAAAAGTTGAGAAAACCAAAAGGGATATGGAAGCTTTAAAACAATCTATGCTAGACATTCAAAAGGACAAAGTTGAAATAGATCCTACATCATGGTTTGGTTGTGAGACATGTCACATTTGGCAAAAAGAAGTGAGAGATCTAAAAGCCAAGTTAGACAAGGCTCTACAACCAAAAGTAACTTTTGCGGTTGATCCCAACAAGTTCAAAAGATCGTATACTCCTTTATATAGTAAATACACTTTTGTACCAAAAGTATCAACTAGCAAAACTCCATATTCTCATCATATTACCTGTCATTATTGTTGCAAAAAGGGACATACCATTGAAAAATGCAAATTTAGGAGAACTTTAGTTCCTAAAGGAGTATTTCAATGGTTGCCTAAGTGCAACAAATTGTGTACTCACTACCAAGGACCCAATGAAAATTGGGGACCTCCCTCTTTAAATTAATCTTGCAGGAAAAGTGTCTTGACATTGCCGAAAGGTTGTGGTTCCTTGATAGCGGATGTTCAAGACACATGACTGGAGACCTATCTCTTTTCGTTGAGTTTCAAGCAAAGAAAAAGGGGTATGTCACCTATGGAGATAACAATCGGGGAGCCATACTTGGTAAAGGAAGTGTAGGTAACCCTTCTACCACTACTATAACTGATGTGCTGCTAGTAGAAGGTCTTAAACATAATCTTTTAAGTATAAGTCAATTGTGCGACAAAGATTTTAAAGTAATGTTTACAAATTCTGGATGCACAATAGAACATACTAAGAAAAGAGACATTATGTTTAAGGGCTTAAGAGTAAACAACATCTACATGCTAAACTTGGATGAGGTATCTAAGTCGAGTACCAAATGTCTAGTTGCTCTAGGCGATGACTCATGGCTTTGGCATAGACGTCTCGCCCACATAAATTTTGACTTACTAAATAAAGTTGTCTCAAAAGATTTAGTAATCGGCTTACCTAAAATGAAGTTTTCAAAAGATCATCTATGTGATGCTTGTCAAAAGGGAAAGCAAACAAAAACCTCTTTTAAATCAAAGAACGTGGTTTCAACATCACGCCCTCTTGAACTACTTCACATGGATCTCTTTGGCCCTTCAAGGACTAAAAGCATAGGTGGAAACACCTATGGTTTTGTCATTGTCGATGATTACTCGAGATTTTGTTGGACAATCTTTTTACCTAGTAAGGATCAAACTTTTCCAGCCTTTACACAATTTGCAAGATTATGTCAAAACAAAATGAACAACAAAATAGTTGCAATTCGAAGTGATCACGGTGGAGAATTTGAAAACATCCTTTTTGAAAAATACTGTGATAAACATGGAATTGAGCATAACTTTTCAGCTCCTAGAACACCTCAACAAAACGGAGTAGTTGAACGTAAAAATCGAGTTCTAGAGGAGCTGGCAAGAACAATGCTGAATGAGGGTAATCTACCAAAGTATTTCTGGGCTGACGCGATTAGTACAGCATGTTATGTTTTGAATAGGATAACAATATGTCCTATACTGAACAAAACTCCCTATGAATTACTAAAGGGTAGAAAACCAAATGTATCTCATCTCCATGTATTCGGTTGCAAGTGTTTTGTTTTGAACAATGGTAAGGATAATCTTGGCAAATTCGATGCTAAAGCTGATGAGGGCATATTCCTTGGTTACTCACAATCTAGCAAAGCATATCGAATATATAATAAGAGATTACTTATAGTAGAAGAGTCAGTACACGTTTCTTTTGATGAATCTTATGCAAAATATGTCGAGAAAGGTCTTTCATTTAATGGTGCAGGCCCATCCACTGAAGACATTGTCAAGGATAAGGAAGATGAGGATGAAAGTATTGTAAAGAAAGATGCTGAGAGAGAGAGAAAGATGAGTCTCACAATGAAAATGAAAAAGAAAGCATCTCAAACAATGAAGAACTTCCCAAGGCCTGGACAAACGTGAAAGACCATCCAATTAACAATATAATAGGAGACATCTCAAGGGGCGTTACAACACGCTCAAAGATAAGTAACTTCTGCCATCATTTTGCTTTTGTTTCACAAGTTGAGCCGAAAAACGCTAAGGACGCATTACTTGATGAGCATTGGCTAATGGCCATGCAAGAAGAATTAAACCAATTTAAACGGAATGATGTTTGGGACTTAGTCCCTCATCCGGGAGATCATCAAGTAATAGGCACTAGATGGGTTTTTCGTAACAAACTTGATGAAAACGGTGTTATTACTAGAAACAAAGCTAGATTAGTTGCCCAAGGTTACAATCAAGAGGAAGGTATTGATTATGAAGAGACATACGCTCCTGTAGCACGTCTCGAAGCTATTCGCCTCTTACTTGCTTATGCTTGTTCTAAAGACTTCAAACTATTCCAAATGGATGTTAAGAGTGCCTTTCTAAATGGCTATATAAATGAAGAAGTCTATGTTGCTCAGCCACCCGGCTTTGAGAATTACATGTATCCAACTCATGTTTATAAGCTGAAACGTGCTCTATACGGTCTTAAACAAGCCCCTCGGGCTTGGTACGAACGTTTGAGCAAATTTCTCCTTAGTCAAGGGTACTCTAGAGGCAAAGTTGATACTACTCTCTTTATTAAAAGAAAAGATAAGGATATTCTCTTAGTCCAAATTTATGTAGATGATATTATATTTGGGTCCACTAATGCAAAACTTGTCAAAGACTTTTCTAAGCTTATGCAGAGTGAATTTGAGATGAGTCTCATGGGTGAGCTAAATTTCTTCCTTGGCCTACAAATCAAGCAACTCAGTCATGGAACGTTTGTGAATCAAACTAAATATTGTACGGAGCTGCTCAAAAGATTTGGAATGAGTGAAGCAAAGGAAATTGACACACCTATGGCAACAAATACAAATCTAGACAAAGATGAGAAAGGTAAAGAGGTTGACGTGAAATTATACCGAGGTATGATAGGTTCACTATTGTATCTTACTGCCTCAAGACCAGACATTATGTTTAGTGTGTGTATGTGTGCAAGATATCAATCTTGTCCAAAAGAATCTCACTTGAAAGCTGTCAAAAGAATTCTGCGATACTTACGTGGAACTACTACATATGGCCTATGGTATCCAAAAGGAAATGAGTGTCATTTGGTAGGATTCTCCGATTCAGATTTTGCTGGCTGCAAATCCGATAGAAAAAGCACTAGTGGAACGTGTCATCTATTCTCAAACTCATTAATAAGTTGGCATAGTAAGAAACAAGTATCGGTTGCATTATCCACTGCTGAGGCAGAATATGTAGCTGCTGGAAGCTGCTGTGCACAAATATTATGGCTCAAGCAACAACTTCTTGACTTTGGTATTAAGCTTGATCACATACCTATCATGTGCGACAACACAAGCGCCATAAATTTGAGTAAAAATCCTGTCTTACACTCACGTACCAAACATATTGAAATAAGACATCACTTTCTACGAGATCATGTAGAGAAAGGAGACGTTACTTTTGAACATGTAGAAAGCAAGAAGCAACTAGCTGACATCTTCACCAAACCTCTAGCAACGGAGCAATATTTCAACATTCGTAGGGAATTAGGGATACTCGATATCTCTAATTTGGGCTAATTACGTTTGTTTTCTCTTAATATTATTTCTTTACTTTATGTATATATCTATTTGTCTTGCTAACATTTTTCTTAGCGTAAAGGTAGTTCATCATCAAGCCAGGCGTCATATTGAAAAAGCGGTAACGTAATTGTTGTTCACTTCCAAAAATATTATTGATACTATAATATGCTATCAATTAACATGCTTATAGTGACTTCATGCATAAAAACTGCTCCTGCTCACATATGTGTCTCATTCTATCATTAACTACCTTTTACCTACTATACTGTACATGCTAGCATTATTATCTATGGTTCTCTTGTTACTCTCCTATTCTCCTGTTTTCTCTTTTTGATGTTGACAAAGGGGGAGATAGATGCTGGATGTACGGGGGAGCTTTGTTGAGAGATTGCCCTGTTGAGAGATAGATGCTGGATGTACGGGGGAGCTATGCTGAGTCTTTATCATATACTACCAAAGCTTAGACGAATGGTTTGCCATCATCAAAAAGGGGGAGTATGTGAATACAAGATTACACTCAAAGATGTTTTTGATTCATGGCAAACTCAAATAAGCATTCAAACAACAAGACGGAAGCAGAAAACTTAAAGAAAAGCAAGCATTGATCTCTCATAGGTCAACCCATTATGTTTATATGTTTATAGGTTGCCTCAACACAAGCAAAACAAGAAGAATGCAGCAAAACAGCAGTTAGGTCGACCTACCATCAACCCAGGTCGACCTAAAATGGAGAAAAATTCATATATCCCTGCTAGGTCGACTCACACATCATTTAGGTCGATCTAAATTGATGAATTCTACATACCAGCCTGTTAGGTCGACCTACACATCAACTAGGTCGACCTAATCTGTGAAAATGTCCCCAGAATGCATCAGAAGAGGATTCTGGTCGACCTACTCCTTCAACAGGTCGACCTAACTGGGAGCAAAACTCTGCAAGCTCTGTTAGGTCGACCTAAGCACTACAAGTGGTCGACCTAACTGATTAAGAAAGTTCAAAAATCAGTTTTTCTTGGTTCTAACTGTTATGCAATCATATATATTGTGCAAGGGTAATTATTCAACAAACACCAACGACTGAAAGATACACAAACGCTTCTCATCTTCGTTCTTCATCATCTCCAACACAATTACACATAATCATTCTTGCGTTGCGGGTTAGTGATGAGTTCGATAACGTCCATGGAACGGAATTGAAGATTCCCAGTGGGTGAAGGTTTGTGGGGTTTGTTGGTGAATAAAATCTGCGGGTTTTGTCCTCCACGACAGGTGGTTCTTGGGGGTTTTTATCAAGAGGCGTTCATTGAGGATTCGGCTGAGTGTAACGATTGAGGAACGGGGAGTTCAAGGAATCAAGACACTGCAGAAGGGAATCAAAGTGAAGCTCTTGGATAACCTTGATCTGGCTCAAGATTAAGGGGGAAGAAGATTCAAAGGATCGACATAATTGGTTTATCGTTTATCGCTTTGTTATCTTCTTTGTATATACTACTTTCAACATTAATGAAAGATTACCCAATTTCAATTTGGAATTGGGGGCAGACGTAGTCGTAGCGAGGACGATCGACGAACTGCCTAAACAAATATCGTGTTCTTGTCGCTTTTACTTTCTCTTTTACTTTCTATTCATAATTGGTTATAAGTGCAAAATTGATCAACGATTCAAGTGTTAAAATTGTGAATTAAAGTTCTGCACAAACATCACAATTCAACACAACTTGAATCACTATCAATTTGAACGTATCACCAAGTGTTTGTGTTTTTGCTTAATCCAATCTTACTGCATTGCAAATCAAAGTTGTCAATCTAGAAGTTAATTGGTTTTCCGTTGTTAAACGTATTGGTTAGCCATCATATTACTTCACCATCAATTCCACTTACTTTTTGGTTTTGAAACACATACGACCTTTGCAATAGCGGTCCGGAATAGACGCAAGTCGATTCAGAACCGCTTTCGCTCGAGTCAGTAGAAAAATCCGTAAAAACTTAGTGAGATCTATTCACCCCCCCTCTAGATCTTTAGGCCAGCGTCTAACAAAATCATTTGCTCTTTCAACTTAAATCATAACTCAAATAAAATGAATTTTTTACTCATTTTTAGTGCTCTATCTAAAGCACATGCATAACTCATTTGTGTCATTTTTCCAAAACATGAAATGATATGATCATAAATTTAAGAGTTTTCAAAATCGAGTTTTAGCTTTCAAAGTACACCAATTCTCAATTTTCGATTGCATTTAAATTCACTGCAACATCTAACAAGATTACCATGATTTGGTTGCTTCTCATTTTTTAAGGAGTGTGAGATCTATCATAGAGGAGGTTCATTCATTGTTAATGTTTGTGGAATTCTTGAGTTGCAGCTCAAGATTCAAATTATGTGGTGTTGTTAGGAATTGACAATCCAACACGAGCAAAAAGAAAGAGTTTCTTCTCTGTTGAAGACTTCGGTAGTGTCAAGTGAAGGTAGTTGCAGAATGAAATTGAGAGTTTTTGTTCCTTCATATCGACTAAGAGTTCAGACAAGGGATCGGTAGAATCAAGTGAACATCGTTGTGCAATAGATGTTTGGAGCAAATCTTGGATCTAAGTAAGATGATAATCAGGACTGAATGAAGTACTTAGAGATTTCAACTGCGTGAACAATCTACAATAATGGAAGGAAAGATTCAAATTGAAGCTATTATTTTTTATTTTAATTTCAATATTAAATTTCCTTAATTGCGTAAAATACATGTTGTAAAAATTATCAAAATAATAAAAGATTATGTGATTTTAACAGCTTATCATTAGAGACTAGATTATGAGTAAAGCAAGAACAAACATATTGAAACAATATAAATCCTATGCAATCTTCTCTCCTTTAATTTTTTTAATGTTTATGTATAAATTGCACATGGCCATTTTTTAGGGCGTGCAAGGCGGGTTACCTCACAGGACCTCAATTTTTTTACGGTTAAACTGTTACTAAATAGGCCTCATAAATCTTTTCCACTATTAAAATAGGACTCTATTTATTTTGTGGAATAGATGTTTGGAGCAAATCTTGGATCTAAGTAAGAGGATAATCAGGACTAAGTAAAGTACTTAGAGATTTCAACTGCATGAACAGTGTACAATAATTGAAAGAAAGATTCAAATCGAAGCTATTATTTTTAATTTTAATTTCAATATTAAATCTCCTTAATTGCGTAAAATACATGTTGTAAAAATTGTCAAAATAATAGAAGATTATGTTATTTTAACAACCTACCATTAGAGACTGGATTATATGTAAAGCAAGAACAAACATATTGAAACAGTATGAATCCTATGCAATCTTCTCTCCTTTAATTTTTTTAATGTTTATGTATAAATTGTACAGGACCGTTTTTAGAATGTATAAGGCGGATTACCATATAGAGTCTTAATTTTTTACGATTAAACTATTATTAAATAGGACCTCATAAATTTTTTTACTATTAAAATAAAGTTAAATGGGGCCTTTAATTAATTTGTCATTGTTGAACGATGACTAATTTATAGATGACCTTAAAAAAATTGATTTTGTCATGAAATTGCATGTTATGCTTTGTATCTTTCTTAAAGATGATGGCCTATGAATATTCCCTCTAAGAGGGAGAGAAAATATCAACTCCTTAATAATTGGTTGTTATTTGGGCCCATGTTATTGGGTTTAGCACCTGAAGTCATGAAACCCATTTCTCGTGCATTTCCATCGCACCAGCCTTTCTGATCCTCCAATCATATAATCTTTTGATTTTAAAATTGAAACGATCTTTATTTTATTATTATAAATTAAAAAAAGATTTTTATGTCATTTGGACAAGTTGTGCAATCTAGGGGCTGCATTAATGTCGTAGTCAGATTTTAGTTGTGATGAGAGTTGTAACATGCAAGTTGTGTTGTGATTTTTTATTTAAAAAGATTGACATAAGCTGAGTTCAAGGAAAGTGATGAGTTAGTCTAGATTCGGATAATGCTTGGTCGTGATTCAATGTTTAAAAGTTTAGATAAAACGCATTCACCGTCCTCTGCCACAGATGTGGAAAAGTGATAGAATTTATTATTTCATGCATATCGCTTACTAGTTCCATCTTACTATTATTTATATAGATATTTTAAAATAATATTAAGAATTTAATGTATTGTCAGTGTAAAATATTTTATACGGTCAATGCGTCACAACTCTTTAAAAAAAAAATTTATATGTGATTTAAAAAAAAATTAAATTTCTATAAAAATTAACGGTTATAATTTCACTGATATTTTAAAATTGTTTTACAGACTGTTATAATTTTACTGATATTTTAAAAATTTTACAGAGTCGGTGTATTTTTATTAAGTGGATAATAATATTGAAGAATTGCGATGAACATAGATTTTTTTACCCCAACAAAAGAAAAATCTCTAAAAAATAATAGTACAATATAATGCTCTATGTTTTAGGATACAGTCAAATCAAGTAATATGTACAATTGTTAGGCACGGTCAATCAAATTGACTAAGACTTACTCTTATTGATCAACTATGTGAAAACAATTTATTTTAAACCAAAAGTCAATCAACTATGTGAAAACAATTTAATTACTATAAACACGTTTAATATTCTTTTCTAGTTTCATTCAATGTTAACGAAAAGTTGAATAAGAAGACCCGTTTGAAGACTGGAAGCTCCACCTTTATTGAATTTTTCAAAAAAATTAAGTCTATCTTGAATACAGATTATCTACCTTTACGGCAAAAAAACATAAGGCGGCTTTTTACTTTTTTTTTCTTTCTCATTTGTTGTTTATTATCTATTTGAAATTAGAATTGGAGATACTGGTTGATATAAAATCTTGAATCGATTGTGCTGATTTATGATACGGTGACGCGAGGTGGATCTACAAGATTAATACTCCAACATTCAAGTTAATTTAAAATCAAAATGAATGTAGTGAAAAATGAAGATCATAAAGTGAATAGATTTAGTGTGAAAAGATTTTTATATCTTGCGTCAAACACAAACTTGCCGTGAGAACCGGTTAGTTTTCCTTTCAAAGAGATGAGTGATTAGAAAGAAGATATGAGATGCACCTAACAAAAAATAAGAAGAAGACACGATACTACTATGAGAAATTTGAAAAGGTTAAAACTGAAATCTTAATTGAGAAAAAGAAAATTGTTCGTAATCGTCACACTAAGGCAAATAGGTTTAGGTTTGAGTTGAATATGGGGTAAATAAATTTTGGGTTGTAACATACGATTTGGTTTAGTTCGGTTTATAATACAAACTATAAACTAAACCGAACTAAATACACCTGAATCAAATGTGATTTTTTTTTAATTTTTAATTTAATTTGATTCGGTTAAGAATTTTCTTTTGAATCGATTTGATTTTAAACACCCTATTCACATACAGTGTTTTGACCCATGTGACACACATTTTTTATTATCCAAAAAAATGCTAATATGATCCTTCAGCTTCAATCATGCCCAGTGGGTTTACAATCAAATAAATACGATTGCCACTGCGCCAAACAAACTTTTAGTAAAGATGCTTTTAGATTTTTAATTTAAATGTATAATGGCTTCCAAATCAATAAATATAAGTAACAATATTTTATAAATCCACTTTAATAATTCTTTCCATTTCCACTTTAGTAACTCTCATTTATTATTAAATTTTAACTAGTAACAAACTCGTGCTTACGCACGGGTTCTGGTCTCTTACGCGTAGGGGTGATCAAAACCAAACCAACCCAATAGAAAACCGCAAACCAAACCAAACCAAACCGAAACCGCAAAAAACCGCATTTGGTTCGGATTAGTTTGGGTCAGTTTTTACAAAACCGCATGGTTCGGTTCGGTTTGCGGTTTATATTTTGTAAACCGAACCAAACCGAATCAAACCGCACTATGTTACAACCTAAATTTTACTAACTCACATTCAACCCAAACTTAAACTTATTATACATTAGCATTATGATTATAAACAATTTTCTCATCCTTACACATATAATTTCAGTCCCGATCTTCTAAAATCTCTAATAACATTATCGCAGCTTCTTTGCCACATACATCTTCCCTCTTCTTCTATAATCTCTACTCTCTTATATTCTTTCTTTTTCACCTTCTCATTTTTATGTAAATGTTCCGTATTTCAGTTTCGTTTTTATCGCATATCTTCTTCTCTAATCTCTCAACACTTTTTTTTTCACTTTCACTAATTTTTCGTCTCTTCTATTTTTTTGTTTCGTTATAATAATTTTTATATTGTTTTATGCTATTATTTTATGTTTAATATTCCACTTTTGTCTAATTTAATTTTTACATATTAAATGGAAAATTGTTGTCAAAATATGACGAGTTTTGTTGTTATTTGATAGTGTATGAATGTATAAATACAAAATTATGTTATCATATATATATATATATATATATATATATATATATATATATATATATATATATATATATATATATATGTGTGTATGTATGGCTCAATAAAATATTTGTAAAAAACCGAACCGAATCAAACCGCATTAGTTTGGTTTGGTTTGGTTCGGATTTTTTTTAAAAGCCAACCGAACCAAACCAAACCGCACTATTTTTTCTCTTGCGGTTCGGATGATTTTTTTCGTCAAAACCGCCCAAACCGCACCGCGAGCACCCCTACTTACGCGCACTTGTTTACATAATATATTTATTTTAAATAAAAGATTAAAAAAACATTTAAATTAATAATAAAATTTTTCACATATACAAATATTTAGATCAATAATATATTTTATCTCGTAAACCATTTTAAGATAAAAAAATATTTGATTATAAATACAAATTTTCGTATATAAAAATATTTTGATCAATAATAATTTTTTTCGCATTTGTTTATATAATATATTTAGATCAATAACAAACTTTTTCGCATATACAAACATTTAGATCAATAATAAATTTTATCCCGTAAACCATTTTAAGATAAAAAAATATTTGATCATAAATACAAATTTTCGTATATAAAAATATTTAAATTAATAATAATTTTTTTCCGTACAATTTTTTTTAAGAAATATAAGTAACAATAATAATTTAAATCAATAAATATAAGTAACAATATTTTATAAATCCACTTTAATAATTCTTTCAATTTCCACTTTAGTAACTCTCATTTATTATTAAATTTTAATATATCCACATTAGAAAAAAGAACTCGTATCAAAATAGTGATACGCTCAAATAAACAATGCATTTTGTAAAATAAAAGGTGAATTTTTATCTACCCAACTTAAAAAGTAGGGTAAGGTTACCTCCTTTGTAAAATGCTTTGAAAACAACAAACATTTATAGTATTTTAATAAATAATTAAATGTGTTAAATGAGATGGAATCATGTGATTGGTTGGAGGTACACTACCCAACTTTTTGTGATGGGTAGAGAAGTTGTCCCCAAAATAAAATTAAGCCCAAAATGGTAACAATATTACAAAATTTATTCAGGATAATACTAACTCTAAGGGCACATGTTAAGAGTTAAATATAAAAAAAATATATATATTATTTTTATTAAAATTTAATAATTAATGTGTTTATTACGCTTTCCAATATAAATTTTATATTTAAATGTCTCAACATGTGCTCCAAAGGCACATGTTAGCTTTATCCTATTTTTTATTGTAAAAATGCATGAACCAAGAAGTTCCTAATTTTACTATTTAGAAGCATACGGGTCCACTTGTGTTTCATGAGAATTATTTATGGGAATTGCTCTTTCTAATTTTAAAGGTGTGTTTTACATTTCTTACGATTTAAAAATGTCTTTTAACGTGTTTAGAGACGTATCTCTGAACATATATAAAATCACACAAATTTTTGTCTTTTTGATATTCATCCTATTTTAAACAAAATATGAATCGGAAGTTCATCTTCGTATGTTATTTGAATGTATTCGGAGATGCATCTTCGAAATACTCTTTGTACTAAATTGTGGTTTTTTTTTCACAAAATTGATTTTTTTAGACCAACATATTTTAGGTCATTTTAGGCCATGAATTAGAAGGAAAATACATACATTAATTAATTCAAACATAATACACAATTATGAAAAATGTTATACAATTATCAAAATGTATCGACCATATATAAGTTATTCCGAAAATTACAAAATAATACAACCAAATAAAAACCTACTAGGTATGTCTAACTCTGCGCCTTCTCTTCCGCCTGTACTACAAGACAATCAGTGCCTGAGCAAACATGCCTTCTACGAGGGCCGACTAGGGACTGCCTTCCTCAAAAAGTTATGCCTTTATGTCTTATCTCTTCATCTCCACAATATGCAACAAACCGCTGACACGTCCTCGGTGTGCTCATCCCTGACATTAAGTCCCTCCTAATTAGCTGGCCTAGGTGGTATTCTAGGAGCGTATCGTGTCATGATATGGTGTGACCCCCTATAGAACTATGTCATGTAGTCGTCTGTATAAGCCTAGTGTATAAGAGCTGGCATCCTACAATACTCCTCTAGTTCTAAGTGACTCTCAAATTCCTCAAGTATCCATATCATCTACTTTGTCTTTCTAAGACAACTCTCGCCCAACTTTGTGTACAGGTAAATCAACAGGCGGCCCCCCAATTTTACTCGTGAATCTCCATTAAATCGATGAAGTACTTAAGGTGACCACATCGACGTATGTTGAACTTTTGTCCACAAAAATGGATGCCGGCCAAGAACAAGAGGTAACACCTTAATGCACAAGTCCGATGGCAGTCAACATGGTTATCATCACCTTCGGTATCCTCAGCCTATTGTAGGTGGTCTTTATAAATCTTTTCCAAAAGTTTAAATCTAGAATAAGCACCTCTAGTGTCAGTTACCTTTTTTGCGGCCTTAGTTGGGTCAACCCCCAAATATGTAATCAGCATCTCACTGGATTCCTCTCGAGCGAGTCTTCCATGGCCCAGTAATTTCCCCAGATGGGAAGATGCTGAAGGCATGGGACATTATCCAGGGTGATGGTCATCTTTCCTATAGGAAGGTGGAAAGATGACGTCTTTGAATCTCAAATATCTGCAAATGCCGCATGCATGCCATGGCTTATGGTCATGTATGCAACAACACGTAAACTGGCAAGACCAGAATAATGGATAACATCCCTGAATCAATCAACAGTCGACTGTTCCAAATCTAATATCTTCCTGCTGTGGTTTACTAATTTTAAACATGGACACTCTAGTGTATATATATATATATATATATATATATATATATATATATATATATATATATATATATATATATATATATATATATATATATATATCACCTCTAGTCGCGACTTAATTAGTTCCAAAATATGTTATGCAAAAGTAAATAAATATACATCTCCTTCCCAGACATGTGTAGCAGCATGATCGGCATAGAGATGAAGTAAGGAGGTGTCAAATGGGCCTCTTGGATAACTCTCTAAAGGGGCATCAGCAGCGGGTTCCTCATGGGCTTCAGGGGCTTTAGGTGATGCGTCATCATCTGAGAACTTGTGGTCCCGTGAAGTCATGGCCTGAGACAGACGGCTACGAGAAGTAGAACCATATGATTGAGAACCTTGGCATTGTGAACCATCAAATGGGTTATCATCAACTTGTGGCCTCGTGGTCCTGGTTGCGGCCTTCTCACGTCGTATAGACGCGGTTTGGGACAAACGGCCAAGCCTAATTCAACCAAGGTTATTTTCAGCCATTGCACGAGCGTTACAAATAGACAGTCACATCATAAATTCATCCAGGTAAAAATTTGGAGATACATCTTCGAAAAGATGCATCTCCGGATAAAGTCACAATTTTCTCTACAATGGAAGAAACGTAACTGCTACCCTAACCCTCCAAACAAATGTCAATGCATATCCATTTAGGCTACCTATTTCGATTCCACTAGTATCTTATGTAACTAAAACAACTTATGTTATCTAAAACATCATTCAAATCAGAAAGGAAAAATAGAATTTTGAAAAATTTACCAAATCAAATGGATGAGAAAGAGAAGCTTGAATGGAAGATAAACTTGAATTGACGAGAAAGAGCTCCAATGGTAGAAGTTTTAATGGATGAGAAGTTTAGATGGATGTAATTGCTCAAATAGTATTTTTTGAGTATTTTTTGGAAAATAAATGAGGAATATGGAAGAGAAGGGTCTGGGACGAGTATATGAAATAAAAGCGTCAGTAGATTCATCTTCGGACCACCCACTAAATTTTGAATTAATGACGTCTACAGAGAGACATCTCTGGACTCACATTTTACGCACACAGAGATGCATCTCTGGATTAAACTTCGGCCAAAATAGGATGCCTCGTCAATTTACGCTTAGGAATGCCTAAAAAAAGGTGTGTCTTAATATGCATCTCTGGAAACTAGGGGAAATTAAGACTTTTACAGTGATGGAAGAGCACCCTCTAAGGAGGGAGTAATCCTCTTATTTATTTTCATTTATATCATTTTATTACTTTTTTTTTATCCCACACAATTCACGAGAACCAACCTATTATGAGAGAATTATGTAACAAAGGGTTTGATTCAATTTTAAATATAAGTTGGTCAGCCCATTTCATGACAAATTTGTGAGATTTTGTCAAGCCACCCCTCTCATACATGTCACTCTCTAATAGTAGTGCTTTTACCAAACTACATTTTGTGATTTTTTTTGTGTTTTTAAAAAATATTGTATATTTCCAGATTTTTGCGATTTTTTTAGAGTTTTTAATGGATTTTTGAAAAATTCATGAGTTTTTACAGAGTTTTCGAGAGATATATGAGATTTTATCAGATTTTTTAAAATTTCTATGAGTTTTATAAGTTTTTTTTTTTTAAAAAAACATATGTAAAATTATTGTTTTTTTTCGAATTTGAACTACCAAAATTTTGAAATATACTACTAAATTTTTGGAAGATCTATAAATTTTTATCGGATTTTTGAATAATTCATGAGTTTATTAGATTTAAAAAAAAAAATTATGACTTTTTATCAGATTTTGCAAAAAAATCTAATAGTGTTAATTTCGTTTTATTTTCCTGTCAAATATTAACTACCAAATTTTTTAAAAATCTAAAAAATTACAAAACATACATAATTTATCAAAAATCCGTTTAATTTTATTTTTTTATAAGTTTATCTGATATGAACTACGAATTTTTTAAAAACCTAGAATCATGAATAATATATGCATGGGGTTGGCAGGACAAAATTTCTAGAACAAAATCTCCAGATCTTTCTTTAAGAAATGATTGGGCCGTCCTTGAGCCAATTGAGCCCATCGGTGGTTCTATTTGGGTTACTAGTGTCGGGCCAAAAAGTTTTATCAATTTTCAACTTTTTTTAGAAAGTTTTTCTCCCCCTCAATAGTTTTTACAAAGCACACTCTTTCAAATTTGACATTAGGAAAAAAAATTGTCGGGAGACTGGAATCACTAATTATATTTAACAAAATTAAATTTTTAGACTCTCTATAAATGATTTATTACATCATTGCTAGAAAATTAAATGTGTCATTTTATTTTTAATTTATATTTTTTTAGATAACGCTTGAATTTTCTTTTTTAATTATGGTCCAATTTATAAAATTATAAATATACTTTCTTCATCAATTTGAGGTTTAAAAAAAAAAAATAGGGATCAATTTGACCTATTAAATTTTTTATAAGGATCAAATTGTGAATTATATTTAGTGCTCATTTGTTTAAATTTTAAAAAATAAATGAAATTTTGTATTTTAAAAACTATTTTACAAAATATTAAAAAAAACTAAATTCATTTTTTATAAGTTGAAAGACTAATTTTGATATCATATTACATTATATATTATTGAAGATTAAAATATAGTCCAAATCACAAATTTTTTAAAACAATGTATCTCAAATGATTTTCATGATAAATTATTTGAAATATTTTTAAATTTAAGTGATTTTTTGAATTTTAATATCTAAAAAAGTTATCGAAAAAAATGAAATACCTAAAATAACTATTTAAATAAATTTTTTATTTGATATATTTTTAAAAAAATAAATTATAAACTTTTTTACTAAAAAATATAACATTATAAAAACCATTTTAAAAAGAAATGAAACAAAGACCTTTAATAAATACACCCTAAACGTTTAGGATAATCTCTTAATGAATAGTAACGACTATATATTTTTTTCCTTCCTTTTTAAACAACCTAAACAATTATTACATCTTTAATAATGTCACAAAATAATGTCATGACATCTTGTTTGACATTATATTCAGTCGGCATTTGTTTCATCCAAACCAGCTGGGAACAACTGCTTCCTACAACAATATATTCAGCCTCAGCAGTGGATAGAGACACACAGTTTTACTTCTTACTGAACCAAGATATGAGATTATTCCCCATAAAGAAACATCCTCTTGAAGTACTTTTCCTATCATCAGCACTTCCTGCCCAATCAGCATCATAGTATCCAATTAATGAAGAACAGGATCCATGAGAGTATAACATACCATAGTCGCTTGTCCCATTCACATATTTCAGTATCCTTTTTACTTGATTGATATGGCTGACTTTGGGTCCAGCTTGATATCTAGCACACACACCCCTACATCAAAGGTAATGTCAGATATAGCAGACTGCCTATCATACTTCTGTAGAGACTTTGATCCACACTAACACCTTTCTCATCTCTAGACAGTTTTATATGAGTGGGAGCGGGTGTTCTCTTGTGACTTGCATTTTCCATCCGAAATTTCTTCGCGATATTCTTGACATATTTACTCTGAGAAAGAAGGACGGAGTCTTCCATTTGTTTGATTTGTATACAAAGAAAGTAGGTTAGCTCGCCCACAAGGCTCATCTCAAATTCTGACTGCATCTGCTTGACAAAGTGTTGAACCATGTCATTTGACATTCCACCAAACACAATGTCATCAACATAAATTTGAGCAATCATGATCTTTCCTTTTACTTCTTTAACAAAAAGAGTTTTGTCAATACCACATTTCCTGTATCGATTTCCACTAAGGAACTCTTATAGTCTTCCATACCACATTCTAGGAGCCTGTTTCAATCCATACAGAGCTTTCTTCAACTTATACACATGGTTAGGAAAACTAGGATAAACAAATCCCTTAGGTTGTTCCACATAGACTTCCTCATTCAGGTAACCATTCAGGAAAGTGCTCTTTACATCCATTTGAAACAACTTAAACTTCAGAATGCAAGCTACTCCTAAGAGTAATCTGATTGATTCAAGTCTAGCCACAGGAGCAAAGGTTCCATCAAAATTAACACCTTCAATCTGAGTGTATCCTTGAGCAACCAGTCGTGCCCTATTTCTGGTAATCACACATTTTTCGTCTGACTTATTCTTGTATACCCATTTAGTTCCAATCACATTAATCCTTCGGGTCTTGCAACCAGATCCCAAACTTCGTTTCTTTTGAATTGTTCTAACTCTTCCTGCATGGCATTAATCCAAAACTCGCCAGTTAAGGCTTCTTTGACATTCTTGGGCTCAATTTTTTAAACAAAGCAAGAGTTTGATATGAGTTCTCTTGATTTAGTAGGGTTTCTTTGATTTGGATTTCCTCTAATGAGTTCTTTAGGATAATCCTTTTGAATTCTGATGGAAGGCCCCTTGTTGACTTGATCTGATCCAGGTTCTTCTTGAGTGGGAATGGGATCAATAATACTGTTAATTGATTCTGTATCAGCAACTCTGTCAGTAGGTTCTGTTGGAGATTCATTCAGAGATGTTCCAACATCTTCTAAGATATCATCTTCATCATTCCATCCTTTATCTTCAATAACAACATTTATGGACTCCATCATTACTTTAGTTCTGGAGTTAAAGACTCTATAAGCTCTTCTTTTTATGGAGTAACCCAAAAATATTCCCTCATCACTCTTGGGATCCAACTTCCTTTGCTCACGATCAGCCAGGATGTAGCAATTACTTCCAAACACATGAAAGTATTTGACAATAGGTTTTCTCCCTTTCCAGGCTTCATACAAGGTAACTAAAGTACCTTTTCTCAGTGTCACTCTGTTATGAATATAACACGTAGTATTCATAGCTTCAGCCCAAAAGTTGTAGGGTAACTTCTTTGCATGAATCATAGCTCTGATAGATTCCTAAAGAGTTCTGTTTTTGCATTCAACAATCCCATTTTGTTGAGGGGTAATGGGAGAGGAAAATTCATGGTTAATTCCTTCAGATGATCAAAATTCAGTAAATTTGTTGTTCTCAAATTCCTTCCCATGATCACTACTGATCCTGATGACATTGCTCTCCTTTTCTCTTTGAATTCTTTGGCACAGGTCTTTTAGCACATCAAACACTTCTGATTTTTCCCTGATGAAACTCACCCAAGTGTATCTAGAGTAGTCGTCTACAACTACATAGACATACTTCTTTCCACCAAGACTTTCAACCTGCATAGGACCCATCAAGTCCATATGAAGAAGTTCCAAGACCTTAGATGTGGTAAGATGTTGATTCTTTTGATGTGACATCCTAGTTTGCTTTCCAATATGGCATTCACCACATACTCTTTCTTTTTCTATCTTGAGCTTGGGGATTCCTCTCACAGCTTCCATCGAGATAATTCTCTTCATGCCTTTCAGATGCAGATGCCCCCGTTTTTGATGCCACAATTTAACTTCATCTTCTTTGGCTAGAACACATGTGGAAGAATCACTTAATTCTTGAGGAGTCCATAAGTAACAATTGTGCTTAGACCTGACTCATTTCATAATCACTTCACTCTTCTTGTCAATAACAAGACACTCATATTTTGTGAAATTTACTTTGTAGCCTTGATCACATAGTTGACTTATGCTTCTCAAGCTGGATGTCAACGCTTTCACAAGTAACACATCAATAAGGTTTGGAAATCCTAGGCACTCCAGATTTCCAACCCCTTTGATTTCACCTTTGGCCCCATCCCCAAACGTCACATAGCTGGTGGAGTGAGGTTTGATATCCACCAACAAATTCTTGACATGTGTCATATGTCTTGAGAACCCACAGTCAAAGTACCAGTCGTATTTGGTTGAAACTTTGAGAGAGGTATGAGCTATAAGGCTAGCAACAACATTCTTAGGTGCCCATTGTTTCATCTTCTTGTTATTAAACGAAGTCTTCTCAAGTTTAGGGAGAGATGCAGGTTCCAGGAACCCATACAGCCTAAAGCAAAAAGGTCTTATATGTCCAATCGACTACAATGATGACATATCCAGTGCTGGAATCTTTTCTTGGTGCGATTAGCTCTACTCTTGTCATGATGTTGAAGCATTATTCAGCATTCTGACAGATCTGTAAACTCTGTTAAGTTCAAACTTCAGAGAACTCACTTCTTCTTCCAGTCTAGAGATAGTCTTCATATGCTCTTTCTTTTCTACGTTCAGTTGGTATACGAGACCTTTTGGTTTCTCCCCTTCTTGGTATACTTCAGCACTTCTGAGACATAGTTCTTTGTATGACGTAGCTAACTCATCATAGGTTAGTCCATCATCACTAGAGTCTTCATCAGATGAACACATGCTTGTTAAAGCCTTCACATACTTGGCAGATTCTTCTTCAAGATCACTTTCAGAGTCCTCTTCAGACCAAGTTGCAGATAAACCCTTCTTTTGTCTCTTGAGATATGTAGGAGATTCAGCTTTAATATTGCCAAAGCCTTCACATTCATGACATTGTATTCCCTTCGCTTGAGTGAACTGTTCTTCGGCTCTTCTTCTTCCAAAATCATTTGACTTCTGGATGTTAGATGGGGTGTTCCTAACATTTGATCTTGGGTTCCTATCCATCTGCTTTAGTACCTTGTTAAATTGTCTTCCCATCAGTACTATAGCGTTGGATATTTCTTCATTTGTGTCTAAACCACATTCCTCCTTTTCATATTCAGTGTTGGTTACAAAAGCTATGCTTTTGTTTTACTTTTCAGATCTTTCATTGATGCTCAGTTCAAATGTCTGAAGAGATCTCACAAGTTCATCAAATTTCATATGATTAATGTCTTGAGCTTCTTCTATGGAAGTCACCTTCATGTCAAATCTCTTGGGGAGCAACCTGAGCATCTTTCTCACCAGTTTGTCTTCAAGCATCTTTTCTACTAAAGAATTGGACGCATTAGCTATATCAAGAATATTCAAATGGAAGTCATGAATACTTTCATCATCCTTCATCCTTAGATTCTCAAATTTGGTGGTGAGCAGCTGAAGTCTTGACATCTTCACTTTGGATGTGCCTTCATGAGTAATCTTAAGAATTTCCCAGGCATCTTTAGCTACTTCATAGGTATTCACTAATCTGAAGATGTTCTTGTCAATTTCATTGAATATGACATTCAAGGCTTTGGAATTTCCAAGAGCTAGTTCATCCTCTTCTTTACTCTAGTCTTCTTCAGGCTTTAGCTCAGCGGTAGGTTATTTATCTGCTCCCACAACGACAGGATGCTTCCAATCTTTCAAGAATGCTTTCCAAGCTCTGCTATCCAAAGATTTTAAGAAAGCTACCATACGTGGTTTCCAGTAATCATAATTGCTTCCATCCAAAACTAGTGGTCTTCTCATGAATCATCCTTCCTTGTCTATACTACCAGAAAGTATCTTCCCTAGATCTCACCCAAATACAGAGCAGGATGCCTGCTCTGATACCAATTGAAATTCTGGTATCAGATATGTGATGTCGAAGGAGATGTCATGACCCAAATATCTGAGAACTGCACACTATGGAACAAGAAAAAAATAACAAACACAGTAACAGAATGTAAAGGACACCGAAAAGTGTTAACCCAGTTCGGAACAACCTTCCTACTTTGGGGGCTACCAAGCTAGGGATAAGTCCACTAAATAGTATCAATTTGAAGCTAAACAACCTCCGGTTTACAAATTCTCACTTAATCACTACCCGTGCTATACTTCTACCTAAGACTTACCTAGGTATAAGGCCCTCCTCAAATCCCTTCAACCACAACCAGTGATAAACAACAAAATTAATCAAATGCAGAAGACACTTTTCAAAGACACACAATCATCCTTCGCTTAAAAGCTTATGAATGGTCAAAAAAGTACAACTCAACTAAACACACTCCCTCTTTAATATCAAAACAATATAAGAGTGGATTACAATTAACATCAGACTCAAGACTAAACACGATAAACACACAGTCTTTAAAACTTGAGTTACGACACAAGTAGGATTATGTAGTCTTTATAAGGCAGCAGCAGCGCGTCCTCCATGGGCTTGGGCCGGGTCCAAAAGCAAAAAATTCTTAGGGCTTCCCACAATTATCTTCGTGAAATGTTATTGGAATAGCAGCGTGAGAACTCCTCCTGAGTTTACGCAATAAAATAACACACAAATAGACACCTGATATAAAATTAACCCTAAAACAAAAACTAACATCCAATTAAAACTTAGCACATAATATTAAGACGTTTGCTTTGACATCTTTTAAGAACTCCTAGATGTTTTGGTCACATGTCACAGCACTCTTCATAACGTTTCCTAATCAAAATGTTTTACCAAAATTGCTGCTAACATAGAACCAACAATAGACACCATCATCAGACACACATCTTGATCAAAGATCTTCACTTAATTCATTGAATGTCGCTTGACATAAGGTGTTGCTCTTTAAATATAGGCTTTGATAACTTTATCTCCAAGCACCACAACTTAACCACCACATCAGATGACGATTTCACCTTATATTGTTGTCATCTTCAACACCAGAAGGACTTTATCTATACTTTTGATGAAGACTTTGCTTTAGAGTGTTGTCAACTTTAAAACCAAAGAGATTATTGCATACATTATACATGCAAACACATAGATCCATATAATTGTCTAGTAAACTCTTGATGATGGCTTTTGATCAAGAAGATATCTCAAGCCTCATCAGTCAAATAATTCAAAGATCCAAATAAAGTGTTAATCAATGATTGAATCAAACATAAGATCTTGAAGTATGAAAGAGATAAAGTGTGAAAACTTATCTGGTCCTACGTTAAGCATCTTAGAGTGATGATTTTGAATTGTAAAATATCAAAAGCAGGTCTTGAAGTACTAAGGTAAACCACACACACATAGCAATTTTTTTCCAAACCATCTCTATTTATATTAATTCTTCTAAGTACCCATCAAGACATGTATGTAATTGATTAAGAAGTGTTTCTATTCAATTAGAAACGTTATTCCACTACCTAATCGATTAAGGAGTTGGTTCAATCGATTAAAGCAAAGTGAAAAACCTCTTAATCGATTAGAAAAACTACTGATCAATTAATTCATGTAGACATTTTTGGGTTTCCTTTTCTGAATTAGGGTTGGCAGCTTTTGAAACTTTAAATCGATTAAAATATGTTTAATCAATTAAATAAATGAATTTGGCCCATGAATCATTTAATTTTTTGATTTAAATCTTTTTCAATATAAAGGAGACTTCTTCTCATTTCATTTTATATCAGATCTCTTAATAGAATCCTCTCTATAAAAAATTTCTAAAAGTTGTGTTGTACCTGGTGTTGTGTTTGATGAACTGCTTTATTCAAGAGTATGCTTTTCTTGTAAATTATTTTTGCAAACGATTTAAAGGTAACAAGCTAAACTTAAAAAAATCTTAGATGAAAGTCTTTAGCTAAGTCTTTGTAAAAGCTCTGTCAATTTGTTGTTGAAGGTTTGTGGATCGATCTTCTAAAAGTTTAATGTTATTTTAATGAAATTCTAAAAAAAATCTTTTTGACATTTGTTGTTTCTTGCTGTTGTCCAAAGTACAAGGTTCTAGGTCATTGAAACCTTGAAACCCTACTATAAGAGTTAGGTAAGGTATTACATCAAGTTACACAATGCTCTAATTCTAAATTGCTTTAGAATGTCGTTGACTTGAATGTCACAATATTTGATGTTAACCCCCACCTCCAAACTGAAGCACCGAGATACATAAAATATACATCGGAGTTCACCAATCAAATTCAAGTTCACAATCCCTTTTGTGAACAACATGGTTCTTCTCAAAATCACTTTATCTATAATAACATATTTGCTTTTTCCACTATATATAACAACATGCTAACTAGGGTGGCAAAACGGGCTGTGGCCCGCCGGGCCGGCCCGCGCACCCGCCAAAAAATGGCGGGTTGGTTGGGATTTTAGGCCCGCCGCTCGCGAAAGCCTGCCCCGCTAATGCCCGCCAAAGCCCACCCATCCTTCAAAATTTCCTCTTTTTTAGTTAATTCTAGTAATTACAATTCTTGATGGTTTATTTTATATATTTATTTGTAAATATTGTAATATTTTTTAAAGTAAAAATTACTAAAAAGTTGAAAAATTGTTTTAAAAAATAAGTGAAAAGTTTAATTAAAAGGTAAGAAAAACTTATTAATCTATTAAAATATATATATATATATATATATATATATATATATATATATATATATATATATATATATATATATATATATATATATATATATATATATATATATATATATATATATATATAGTCGGGCAAGCCCACCGCCCGCCAACCAGCCATCTTGGCGGGGCGGGCATGATTCTTATGCCCATTTCACTTGGCGGGCATGTCCGTCCCGCTCGTTTTTTGGCGGACTTAAGGCGGGGTGAGCGGCGGGCGGGACGGGCGGCCCGTTTTACCAACCCTAATGCTAACCGTGTTTTTTTTAAATAGAAAAACACTATTAGATTGAATGATTTTTTAAAACATATTTGCCGTTCTTTTATATAAAACGCCTTAAATCTCCTAAAGTATTTTTATCTTATTTTAATATTTGAATTTTAACAACACATTTTATAAAAAAATAAAAAAATGTGATAATTTCTCTCTGTATTTTGTTGATAACACGTTTACGTGAAAAACTAGGTGAGGCATTGTTAGAGTCCAAATTTACTTTAATAACCAATTTTCTTACAATAATACAATTGAAAATTTTCAAAAAAAATTACATTAATTCATTAAAATTTCTTATTCAAACACACTCTAACATTTAATGTTTTAAAAAAATGTTGTCATCACTAATCAATTATTTTATCATCATCTATAATATAAGAAAATTAGTGATTGTGGAAAAGTCTACAATACCCTTATTTAATTTTTTGCCACCACATTAAAATTGTGGTTATTTAGTCTTTGTATAATAAAGTTCTTAATTTTATTATTAAAATAATACAACCTTCATATTTTATCAAACTTACCAAATCTATCTTCATTCTCTATTTTTTTTTTCTCTTTCATCACTTTTTCACTTCTTCTTCTAAAAAAATAATATTATTGATATGTATATATTTTTATATACGAAAAATGGTATTTATAATCGAAATATTTTTTAGTCAAAAATGGTATACGGGAAAAATTTATTCAAAAAATCTATTATTGATCTAAATATTTTTAAATACGAAGATTTAATATTGATCCAAATATTTTTGTAAATGATACCTAAAGAAAAATAATATTTATATACGTAAAAAAATCTATTATTTATCAAAAATAGTATTTATGATCCAAATACTTTTTATTCAAAAATGGTATACGGAAAAAAATTTACTATTGACCTAAATATTTTTATATACGAAATTTACTATTGATCCAAATATTTTTGTAAATGATACCTAAACAAAAATGAAGTCTGTATACGGGAAAAAAATCTATTATTGATCTAAATATTTTAATATACGAAAAATGTTATTTATGATCCAAATATTTTTTATTCAAAAATAGTATAGGTCAAAAAATCTATTATTAATCTAAATATTTTTATATAGGAAAATTTAATATTGATTCAAATATTTTTGTAAATGATACCTAAACAAAAATAATATTTATATACTAAAAAAATCTATTATTTACGAAAAATAGTATTTATGATCCAAATATTTTTATTCAAAAATGGTATACGGGAAAAAAATCTACTATTGATCTAAATATTTTTATATACGAAATTTAATATTGATCCAAATATTTTTGTAAATGATACCTAAATAAAAATGAAGTCTGTATGCGGGAAAAATAATCTATTATTGATCTAAATATTTTTATATAAGAGAAATGGTATTTATGATCCAAATATTTTTGATCTAATAATGGTATACGGGAAAAAATCTATTATTGATCTAATTATTTTTATATACTAAAATTTAATATTGATCCAAATATTTATGTAAATGATACCTAAACAAAAATAATATTTGTATACGAAAAAATCAATTATTTACGAAAAATGGTATTTATGATCCAAATATTTTTTATTCAAAAAGGATATACGGAAAAAAATCTACTATTGATCCAAATATTTGGGAAAAAAATCTATTATTGATCTAAATATTTTTGTATACTTGAAAAGGTATTTATGATCAAATATTTTTGATCAAAAAATGGTATACGAGAAAAAATCTATTATTAATCCAAATGTGTGTAATCGAACAGGATTCGTGCGTATGCACGGGTTTGTTACTAGTTGTAATAAATAATTTAGACCCAAGTTCCATTAGCTCATTAGTTGATGATGAGTCACTAGTATTTAAAAGGATCTAGATAGTGATTAATTAAGACAATTTTTTTATAGATCCCTATAGCTTCTTACTAACTCATGACGAAATTTTATAAATGCCCCTATAATTCGGAGATGCATCTCCGAAGACATCAAAAAAGGTGATTTCGGATATGCATCTCCGAAATCAATTTTTTTTAAAAGTGTTTTCGGAGATGCATATCCGAAATCACCATTTCGAAGATGCATCTCCGAAATATGTTGCGCTTTTCTGTTAACTCAAAACAACCACCCCCCATCTTTTCATTCTACCAAAAACATAAAATTTTCCACACTACACTTATTTCTTCCAACTTCTACACAAACTACACTTGCTCTACAACATCAAAGGATTCAAAGGCTCATTCAAAGGCAACTCAAAGCTTCATAGAATTTGTAAGTTTCGGAACTTTAAACTCTAGCATTGATAATCTTATTAGGGCTGTTAGAAATTAGCAAAATGTATAGTAGGTTGAGGTTATTGTGGGTCAATGGTAGTTTTTAGTTGGTAAAAATTGGATTTTGAATCGGTTAGGGCAAGAAATGGCTAACTTCTAAAATGGAGAATCGCAGGGGTTTTCGGAAGTGCATTTCCGAAATCACCTCTGACCAGTTTCGGAAATGCACTTCCAAAATATAGTTTGAACTGATTTTTTTTCTAAATTGTTTCAAAGTCTTACCGGTTACAATTTTTTCCGGAAAATGTCAGGAAATCAGACACGACTTAGACAGGGTAGGGAGACCCAGACGGCTTCGACTCGACGCGAGCGGGCTGCACAGCTAGCACCGACATGGGGACGGGGTCGAGTACGAGTACCCGTCCAAATGGATGAGGCGCCTGCAGGTTCCTCATTTGGATCGAGGAGTAGGATGTCTCGGGCGTCTTCCTCCCATGAAGTTGAGGAGGATGTGGTGGAGGAACATTAGGAGGAGGTGGAGGCGCCTGAGGAGGAGGGGGTACCCGGGGTGGAGGCTCAGGACGATGAGGATGGGGACTACCTGGGAGGGCCTTCGGACATATCTCTGTTGATATACTATCATGATCACGTCTCTCAACGTGTTTGGGAGGGAGAGGTAGTTTTTTATTACACTTTCTAATTTAACCGTTTTAATTACAAATAGTTGAAAACATTAACTAACATTGTTATTTTTTTGTTGTGACAGGAAAGGCCAACCATAAAATTCGTGAACCATTCGCGGAAAATATTTAATCTCTTTATTCCGCAGGCTTAGTGGTTTAACGACGTTGTAGCTGCCTCCGATCTTTGTGGATCATACATGACCGAATATAGCACCATTAGCCACGGCATGCAGGGGGCATTTGTCGAAAGGTGGCATATGGAGACGTCGTCTTTCCACTTTCCTGTTGGGGATTTGACGATCACCCTCTACGATGTCGCATGTCTGCTCCATCTGCCGATCAGAGGGAGGCTGCTGAACCATTCTCGCATACAACGGGTTGAGGCCATCAAGTGGATGGCGGATTTCTTAGGCATGGGCCCATTTATAGCCGAGAGGGAGTGCACTGTAACGCATGGGGCACATAATGGTTCTCCAGCCTGAGAGAGTTGTATGAGAACCATTTGGTGGCGGCAGTTGAGACCGAGGAGGAGGGGGACACTTTATTTGTTGAGTACCACCGAGCCCGTGCTTAGCGATGTTGGTTCATGTTCTTGGTTGGCACGACGCTTTTTGGACAAAAGTGCCACCTATGTGGACATGACCTACCTCCATCACTTTATGGATTTGAGTATAGTGCACGAGTGGAACTGAGTGGTTGCTATTCTGGTATACCTATATCAGAAGATGAATGAAGCAAGCCTTTGGAGGACTCGACAGCTGACTGACTCTTGCACACTCCTCACGGTACAATTATTTTTAATTATACCACAGTTAATATGTTATTTCTTAATGTGTACTAATATATTATCGTATTTGTGTTTCAGAGCTGGATCATCTCATACTTCCACCGCATCCACGACTACGACCCTGATCTTTCGTACATTAATGTAACACCCCAAATTCTACCCAAAAATTATAATGCGGAAAATATCAGAGTATTTAAAAAATTTCAAACAACACATTGGAGTATCACATATCAACTTAAAACTTCAACTTGTATTTCATTCAACAATGATACATAGCATTCGAATTAACAGTCAACTATCAGCTTATCTCAACTCAAACTACTTTGAAGTATAATAAGTAATTCATATTATTCAACTTTGAATCAACGGTTAACATAACAACAACTAAAACATCAACAACCTAGAAATAACGATATAAGCAACCCCCCGAGTGCTACGTATCAGAGCAACACACCAACTGGACTCGATGAAGCAACAAACTTCCACATCTATACTTGAGTACCTGCCCATTTCCCATGGTAGGGGAAACATCAGCAGCAAGGGTGAGATATCAAACTATATAAATAGGATCATGATAAATCATATATTAGGTAAAGAATATAAATGAATCACCGCCTCACACGACATAAACAACACAAAGAACATCATCAATGAATAGTCATGATATCAACATATAAACATATTCAACCAGTCATCATATAAGCGTCATTATCAATATATAAGCATTTTCAACAAGTCAACATACAAGCATCTATATCGTCATATAAGCATCGCAATGCATAATCAACAACTTCAACCAACAACAACGGACAACGACTCAAATGTGACTCAACTGTGCATATGCATGTGGTACCAATCGGAGCTTCAGCCCCCGTCACCAATTGCCATTTGGCCCGTCATGTTTGCCATAGTTTTCAGGCCGTCATGTTTGCCATAATTTTCAGGCCGTCATGTTTGCCATAGTTTTCAGGCCGTCACAGAGTATGCATATGGAATGTGACTCGACAAACAAGAAAACACAGCATACTCATCACAATCACATATCGTCACGAGGCATAAGCCTATATCACAATCAATTACCATTATACGAGGTAATTCACGTCACCATAATATTTCATCTTCACTTAGTCACAAAATTATCGTCACGAATATTTATACAACATCACGTATTATCAATCATCACAAACATCGTCATGTTTCGACACATCATCGCAATTATGCAACTAATTCAATTAGACATAATATTATTTATCAAGACAACATCATTGGCATAGTAATATACTATTCTCAACATAAATATTCAAGCAATTAACGATTACGATCAAATTCTCAAGATACCGTAATTTACCGATAAATCGAATAATTTATCCAAGTCTAAATACTTTCCAATTAAATAGACTCATTGAAATTACTTCAACTATTAATTAAATCAACCAATTAATAATCATATTATATTAATTTCAATTCCATTATATTTTATTCCTAAAATGTGTTCAATTCTCATCACAAAACCAACATTTATTCATAAAGAACATTTAAATCAAACAAAATTTCGGTCGATTCGTAAAATATCACAATTTCAACAAAATAACACCACCACGTTAATCTACTAATAAAACTTAGCTACCACATAAATTTTCATCAAATTCCGGACAATTAATTATACCGCTTAATTCGGCTATTTCGATCAAACAAGACTGATTTAAATTACATTATTCTATAATTGTTAATGTTTCATGAACTTCATATTTTATTAATTAGGCTCAATAGTGTTGATATATGTCACTCTAAAAATTACAATGACAGAAACACACTTCTACATTATATGATTACTTTGATTTCAATTCAATTTCAATCACTAACAAAACTCACACCATAAAATATTCCATGTTAGATACTAATTTCAAAGTGAACAGAGTTTTGAAAGTTAAATTATATATTTTCATTCTTATATCTATGTTCCAATTCTATTTATATTATACTAATATAATATACTAAGTGACCAAGAGGAATGTGAAAACAGAAGAAAAATCAATTTAGCACAACCTATTGGCACATCACATGGAGCATGTACATATAATAGCAGTAAGAGAAAATCCAGAACACACGCAATGAACAGGCTAGAAACGATAATGATATTACCATCGCCGGCTGTCCCTCATCCTAACTCCGGTCTACTACACACACTTTTTATTTCCAGAATCATTATAAAGACAACAATGTTTTATTACAAAAGTAAATTGTAATTTCAACAATCACAGCAAACAAGTTTAACACAACACACTGAAAAATCTATACCCTAAACCCACATACAATCTATCATATTCTCATTTAGATAGAAAGAATTCCCCCTTACCTTGGATTGAGTGCAGCTCTAAGAAGATTCAATGAAAAATTGAAGAAAAAATAACACTTTAGAGCAACACTTTGGGTCTCCTTCTTCTCCTCTTCATAACCCTAACCCCTTTTCTCCTTTCTTTTTCTCCTTCCTCGGTTTCTTCTTTTCTCTCTATGTCACTACTTCTCAAAATGATTAAAAAAGAAAGACCACCACCACTTATTCATTATTTCATAATGGGCCTAATAAAATACACCCCTTAATACTTAAGATACCATTGTTTAAGCCCAATATCTTTTCTACAGTTAATATAAAAATAATACTTCCCATTAAATTCCATCAAAATAAAATCCGATTATTTAATATACCGACTTATTACTCAATGCCTCGTATTTTCGGTCTAATCTTAATTACTCAGAAAATTCCCAAAACGCTAAACATTAACTCATTAATATTTTTAATACTAAAAATATTAAAATCTTCGATTAAATGTTGATCCGCTATCCCGAACTAATACCGACTAAATCGCCCCAAAACGCAAAAATTTCAGTAAACATCACAAATGTCTAAATTAAGCCAATAATTATTTTTCCGGGCGTTACAACTCTCCCCCACTTAGGATACTTTTCGTCCTCGAAAATTCGCCCAACACAACCATCCCTAACAACGCATCCTTATCCAACTTTCTTATCCTCTAGTTGTGCTAGACAACACTTCGACTATTACTTTTCTGATATATTTGTATCTCAACACGACTTGAATCCAAAACTCATACGTCAATCTCTCAATTATCCTTGTAACATAATAGTTACTAGCTTGCTAATCATTTCAGCAATATCTTGGAACAACATCTTATGATATAGCAACAATCTTCACTCGCTCATACTTGACGATACAACATTGCTTCATCATCGCAGCAACGTACTCGACACCGATACACATATATGATTCTTACTTTCCATACTCATGTGTCATTCACTAACAAAGCACCAACAACAACGTTACGGCAACAGCGACAAAAGTATCATAATTCCAACCTGATAACATAACTCGACTAATAACCTTATAACTCATTATTAATCAACAACTTACAAGAACATTCTATTACAATCAGCATTATTCACAAGAAAACACAATATATCTGGCACATCTTGCTCCAACTACGCAACTCTAATCACCCATCTTAATTCACCGTCCTTCATTAGTTTTTATCAACTTAAACGATTCACAAGCTTCAACTAAGTTTCATACTTTCTTCAGCATCCATCACCTCACGCACCATTAAGACAATAAGATAAGTCTATAACATCCAATACAATTCCGTCTACTATCAACAAGAGATTAAGGGTGATCAAGTCCTCAATTTGTCAATAGACATCCGACAATCATAATGGAGTATGACCATCATTACCAACTATAACAGTGTTCCTTTAGAAATTGAACTTACGTCACCAAAATACCATACTTCAACAACTTGCAAAACTATCCGAACCTGCTAACACTGACGTCGTGCATCTACTTACTAAAACACCTCTGACGATACATTAGAACAAAATTTCTTGACACCAATATTAACACTTCTTATCATTGAAATCATACTCATCTCTTCGCATTTCCGACTCTTACTCGCGATCCATAACGTTTCAACAACTTTGACAGTTTCTACCACAGTTTCAATCACGTATCAATAATCCTACAACAAGGCCTACAGCAATACTTCACTTAATTGTTATTCCTTCGTCAACAGCTTACACATGACTACTTACACAACAACATGCTTATCTTAACTTTGTTTCGGACAATTGCGGTAATAACCGTTTATATTCAATAGGCTTCACTTCTACTATATCCATAAGACTCCTATAAGGTAGAGTATAGTCTCACCTATTCGTAGGCTTAAACGACATTTCAATCCGACACTCGAAGCTCAAGATACAATTCTCCGATATTATCCTAAATACAAACATCAATGTCATGTTGCGATAATCTTTACGATATCTCTCAAACTCTTCAAATGACACACTTGATCTTAAAATTGCTCCTCAACAAACCTTCGAATTGCTTCTTCAATTCATTCATCTCTGACGTTGACGTCCTGTGCGATACCAACACACAAGTCCGTTTTCCAAGGACAAGCATAATCGCTAACTTTACCTTTTTCCAACACCATCTTGTCACAAATAAATCTACTTACAGTTGCAACATCCATTATTGTATTAAAATTCACCTAGTTATCTTTCCGACGCTTCAAATCAGATATTCGACAATCACTTATGCGAGTCCAACATAAAGTCCACTGCAACTTCATCACTCTATCACTTTTCCAACACTGATACCTTTCACAAGGTTAATCGCACTGAAAACTTCACAGTTAATCCACAATGCTGAACACAACAACTTTCAGAATTTCATCTTCCAAGATTTATTCTTGGTACTTAAGGGTCACCTCCCGAAACATCATGAGTTTGTACCATACTTGCAGATCAACAACTACTACACTGTTCCTCATCCTTCGAAGAGTAAACGTCAATAATTCTTGACCATTCTTCTTCTACAGACGCTCCAAGCTTGTTAAACAATCAAAACCTTGAATCCATGTCAACAAGCTCCAACAATACTTGCACTTTCTCCTTAAGCAGTACATTGCACCAACAACTTACGACTCAAACATATCGGAGGAGCAAAGCTTCTCCCCCACTTCGCTCAAACTACTTCATGCAACAACAACAAAAAAGTACCAACAGTGTTTCACACACGTGTCGCGTACTACAACATAAAACACTGATAGCATTCAACTGTCGCACCACTCAACTGACTCGACAACTTGGCCGGACGGACCGACCTGCTCTGATACCACTAATGTAACACCCCAAATTCTACCCAAAAATTATAATGCGGAAAATATCAGAGTATTTAAAAAATTTCAAACAACACATTGGAGTATCACATATCAACTTAAAACTTCAACTTGTATTTCATTCAACAATGATACATAGCATTCGAATTAACAGTCAACTATCAGCTTATCTCAACTCAAACTACTTTGAAGTATAATAAGTAATTCATATTATTCAACTTTGAATCAACGGTTAACATAACAACAACTAAAACATCAACAACCTAGAAATAACGATATAAGCAACCCCCCGAGTGCTACGTATCAGAGCAACACACCAACTGGACTCGATGAAGCAACAAACTTCCACATCTATACTTGAGTACCTGCCCATTTCCCATGGTAGGGGAAACATCAGCAGCAAGGGTGAGATATCAAACTATATAAATAGGATCATGATAAATCATATATTAGGTAAAGAATATAAATGAATCACCGCCTCACACGACATAAACAACACAAAGAACATCATCAATGAATAGTCATGATATCAACATATAAACATATTCAACCAGTCATCATATAAGCGTCATTATCAATATATAAGCATTTTCAACAAGTCAACATACAAGCATCTATATCGTCATATAAGCATCGCAATGCATAATCAACAACTTCAACCAACAACAACGGACAACGACTCAAATGTGACTCAACTGTGCATATGCATGTGGTACCAATCGGAGCTTCAGCCCCCGTCACCAATTGCCATTTGGCCCGTCATGTTTGCCATAGTTTTCAGGCCGTCATGTTTGCCATAATTTTCAGGCCGTCATGTTTGCCATAGTTTTCAGGCCGTCACAGAGTATGCATATGGAATGTGACTCGACAAACAAGAAAACACAGCATACTCATCACAATCACATATCGTCACGAGGCATAAGCCTATATCACAATCAATTACCATTATACGAGGTAATTCACGTCACCATAATATTTCATCTTCACTTAGTCACAAAATTATCGTCACGAATATTTATACAACATCACGTATTATCAATCATCACAAACATCGTCATGTTTCGACACATCATCGCAATTATGCAACTAATTCAATTAGACATAATATTATTTATCAAGACAACATCATTGGCATAGTAATATACTATTCTCAACATAAATATTCAAGCAATTAACGATTACGATCAAATTCTCAAGATACCGTAATTTACCGATAAATCGAATAATTTATCCAAGTCTAAATACTTTCCAATTAAATAGACTCATTGAAATTACTTCAACTATTAATTAAATCAACCAATTAATAATCATATTATATTAATTTCAATTCCATTATATTTTATTCCTAAAATGTGTTCAATTCTCATCACAAAACCAACATTTATTCATAAAGAACATTTAAATCAAACAAAATTTCGGTCGATTCGTAAAATATCACAATTTCAACAAAATAACACCACCACGTTAATCTACTAATAAAACTTAGCTACCACATAAATTTTCATCAAATTCCGGACAATTAATTATACCGCTTAATTCGGCTATTTCGATCAAACAAGACTGATTTAAATTACATTATTCTATAATTGTTAATGTTTCATGAACTTCATATTTTATTAATTAGGCTCAATAGTGTTGATATATGTCACTCTAAAAATTACAATGACAGAAACACACTTCTACATTATATGATTACTTTGATTTCAATTCAATTTCAATCACTAACAAAACTCACACCATAAAATATTCCATGTTAGATACTAATTTCAAAGTGAACAGAGTTTTGAAAGTTAAATTATATATTTTCATTCTTATATCTATGTTCCAATTCTATTTATATTATACTAATATAATATACTAAGTGACCAAGAGGAATGTGAAAACAGAAGAAAAATCAATTTAGCACAACCTATTGGCACATCACATGGAGCATGTACATATAATAGCAGTAAGAGAAAATCCAGAACACACGCAATGAACAGGCTAGAAACGATAATGATATTACCATCGCCGGCTGTCCCTCATCCTAACTCCGGTCTACTACACACACTTTTTATTTCCAGAATCATTATAAAGACAACAATGTTTTATTACAAAAGTAAATTGTAATTTCAACAATCACAGCAAACAAGTTTAACACAACACACTGAAAAATCTATACCCTAAACCCACATACAATCTATCATATTCTCATTTAGATAGAAAGAATTCCCCCTTACCTTGGATTGAGTGCAGCTCTAAGAAGATTCAATGAAAAATTGAAGAAAAAATAACACTTTAGAGCAACACTTTGGGTCTCCTTCTTCTCCTCTTCATAACCCTAACCCCTTTTCTCCTTTCTTTTTCTCCTTCCTCGGTTTCTTCTTTTCTCTCTATGTCACTACTTCTCAAAATGATTAAAAAAGAAAGACCACCACCACTTATTCATTATTTCATAATGGGCCTAATAAAATACACCCCTTAATACTTAAGATACCATTGTTTAAGCCCAATATCTTTTCTACAGTTAATATAAAAATAATACTTCCCATTAAATTCCATCAAAATAAAATCCGATTATTTAATATACCGACTTATTACTCAATGCCTCGTATTTTCGGTCTAATCTTAATTACTCAGAAAATTCCCAAAACGCTAAACATTAACTCATTAATATTTTTAATACTAAAAATATTAAAATCTTCGATTAAATGTTGATCCGCTATCCCGAACTAATACCGACTAAATCGCCCCAAAACGCAAAAATTTCAGTAAACATCACAAATGTCTAAATTAAGCCAATAATTATTTTTCCGGGCGTTACAACTCTCCCCCACTTAGGATACTTTTCGTCCTCGAAAATTCGCCCAACACAACCATCCCTAACAACGCATCCTTATCCAACTTTCTTATCCTCTAGTTGTGCTAGACAACACTTCGACTATTACTTTTCTGATATATTTGTATCTCAACACGACTTGAATCCAAAACTCATACGTCAATCTCTCAATTATCCTTGTAACATAATAGTTACTAGCTTGCTAATCATTTCAGCAATATCTTGGAACAACATCTTATGATATAGCAACAATCTTCACTCGCTCATACTTGACGATACAACATTGCTTCATCATCGCAGCAACGTACTCGACACCGATACACATATATGATTCTTACTTTCCATACTCATGTGTCATTCACTAACAAAGCACCAACAACAACGTTACGGCAACAGCGACAAAAGTATCATAATTCCAACCTGATAACATAACTCGACTAATAACCTTATAACTCATTATTAATCAACAACTTACAAGAACATTCTATTACAATCAGCATTATTCACAAGAAAACACAATATATCTGGCACATCTTGCTCCAACTACGCAACTCTAATCACCCATCTTAATTCACCGTCCTTCATTAGTTTTTATCAACTTAAACGATTCACAAGCTTCAACTAAGTTTCATACTTTCTTCAGCATCCATCACCTCACGCACCATTAAGACAATAAGATAAGTCTATAACATCCAATACAATTCCGTCTACTATCAACAAGAGATTAAGGGTGATCAAGTCCTCAATTTGTCAATAGACATCCGACAATCATAATGGAGTATGACCATCATTACCAACTATAACAGTGTTCCTTTAGAAATTGAACTTACGTCACCAAAATACCATACTTCAACAACTTGCAAAACTATCCGAACCTGCTAACACTGACGTCGTGCATCTACTTACTAAAACACCTCTGACGATACATTAGAACAAAATTTCTTGACACCAATATTAACACTTCTTATCATTGAAATCATACTCATCTCTTCGCATTTCCGACTCTTACTCGCGATCCATAACGTTTCAACAACTTTGACAGTTTCTACCACAGTTTCAATCACGTATCAATAATCCTACAACAAGGCCTACAGCAATACTTCACTTAATTGTTATTCCTTCGTCAACAGCTTACACATGACTACTTACACAACAACATGCTTATCTTAACTTTGTTTCGGACAATTGCGGTAATAACCGTTTATATTCAATAGGCTTCACTTCTACTATATCCATAAGACTCCTATAAGGTAGAGTATAGTCTCACCTATTCGTAGGCTTAAACGACATTTCAATCCGACACTCGAAGCTCAAGATACAATTCTCCGATATTATCCTAAATACAAACATCAATGTCATGTTGCGATAATCTTTACGATATCTCTCAAACTCTTCAAATGACACACTTGATCTTAAAATTGCTCCTCAACAAACCTTCGAATTGCTTCTTCAATTCATTCATCTCTGACGTTGACGTCCTGTGCGATACCAACACACAAGTCCGTTTTCCAAGGACAAGCATAATCGCTAACTTTACCTTTTTCCAACACCATCTTGTCACAAATAAATCTACTTACAGTTGCAACATCCATTATTGTATTAAAATTCACCTAGTTATCTTTCCGACGCTTCAAATCAGATATTCGACAATCACTTATGCGAGTCCAACATAAAGTCCACTGCAACTTCATCACTCTATCACTTTTCCAACACTGATACCTTTCACAAGGTTAATCGCACTGAAAACTTCACAGTTAATCCACAATGCTGAACACAACAACTTTCAGAATTTCATCTTCCAAGATTTATTCTTGGTACTTAAGGGTCACCTCCCGAAACATCATGAGTTTGTACCATACTTGCAGATCAACAACTACTACACTGTTCCTCATCCTTCGAAGAGTAAACGTCAATAATTCTTGACCATTCTTCTTCTACAGACGCTCCAAGCTTGTTAAACAATCAAAACCTTGAATCCATGTCAACAAGCTCCAACAATACTTGCACTTTCTCCTTAAGCAGTACATTGCACCAACAACTTACGACTCAAACATATCGGAGGAGCAAAGCTTCTCCCCCACTTCGCTCAAACTACTTCATGCAACAACAACAAAAAAGTACCAACAGTGTTTCACACACGTGTCGCGTACTACAACATAAAACACTGATAGCATTCAACTGTCGCACCACTCAACTGACTCGACAACTTGGCCGGACGGACCGACCTGCTCTGATACCACTAATGTAACACCCCAAATTCTACCCAAAAATTATAATGCGGAAAATATCAGAGTATTTAAAAAATTTCAAACAACACATTGGAGTATCACATATCAACTTAAAACTTCAACTTGTATTTCATTCAACAATGATACATAGCATTCGAATTAACAGTCAACTATCAGCTTATCTCAACTCAAACTACTTTGAAGTATAATAAGTAATTCATATTATTCAACTTTGAATCAACGGTTAACATAACAACAACTAAAACATCAACAACCTAGAAATAACGATATAAGCAACCCCCCGAGTGCTACGTATCAGAGCAACACACCAACTGGACTCGATGAAGCAACAAACTTCCACATCTATACTTGAGTACCTGCCCATTTCCCATGGTAGGGGAAACATCAGCAGCAAGGGTGAGATATCAAACTATATAAATAGGATCATGATAAATCATATATTAGGTAAAGAATATAAATGAATCACCGCCTCACACGACATAAACAACACAAAGAACATCATCAATGAATAGTCATGATATCAACATATAAACATATTCAACCAGTCATCATATAAGCGTCATTATCAATATATAAGCATTTTCAACAAGTCAACATACAAGCATCTATATCGTCATATAAGCATCGCAATGCATAATCAACAACTTCAACCAACAACAACGGACAACGACTCAAATGTGACTCAACTGTGCATATGCATGTGGTACCAATCGGAGCTTCAGCCCCCGTCACCAATTGCCATTTGGCCCGTCATGTTTGCCATAGTTTTCAGGCCGTCATGTTTGCCATAATTTTCAGGCCGTCATGTTTGCCATAGTTTTCAGGCCGTCACAGAGTATGCATATGGAATGTGACTCGACAAACAAGAAAACACAGCATACTCATCACAATCACATATCGTCACGAGGCATAAGCCTATATCACAATCAATTACCATTATACGAGGTAATTCACGTCACCATAATATTTCATCTTCACTTAGTCACAAAATTATCGTCACGAATATTTATACAACATCACGTATTATCAATCATCACAAACATCGTCATGTTTCGACACATCATCGCAATTATGCAACTAATTCAATTAGACATAATATTATTTATCAAGACAACATCATTGGCATAGTAATATACTATTCTCAACATAAATATTCAAGCAATTAACGATTACGATCAAATTCTCAAGATACCGTAATTTACCGATAAATCGAATAATTTATCCAAGTCTAAATACTTTCCAATTAAATAGACTCATTGAAATTACTTCAACTATTAATTAAATCAACCAATTAATAATCATATTATATTAATTTCAATTCCATTATATTTTATTCCTAAAATGTGTTCAATTCTCATCACAAAACCAACATTTATTCATAAAGAACATTTAAATCAAACAAAATTTCGGTCGATTCGTAAAATATCACAATTTCAACAAAATAACACCACCACGTTAATCTACTAATAAAACTTAGCTACCACATAAATTTTCATCAAATTCCGGACAATTAATTATACCGCTTAATTCGGCTATTTCGATCAAACAAGACTGATTTAAATTACATTATTCTATAATTGTTAATGTTTCATGAACTTCATATTTTATTAATTAGGCTCAATAGTGTTGATATATGTCACTCTAAAAATTACAATGACAGAAACACACTTCTACATTATATGATTACTTTGATTTCAATTCAATTTCAATCACTAACAAAACTCACACCATAAAATATTCCATGTTAGATACTAATTTCAAAGTGAACAGAGTTTTGAAAGTTAAATTATATATTTTCATTCTTATATCTATGTTCCAATTCTATTTATATTATACTAATATAATATACTAAGTGACCAAGAGGAATGTGAAAACAGAAGAAAAATCAATTTAGCACAACCTATTGGCACATCACATGGAGCATGTACATATAATAGCAGTAAGAGAAAATCCAGAACACACGCAATGAACAGGCTAGAAACGATAATGATATTACCATCGCCGGCTGTCCCTCATCCTAACTCCGGTCTACTACACACACTTTTTATTTCCAGAATCATTATAAAGACAACAATGTTTTATTACAAAAGTAAATTGTAATTTCAACAATCACAGCAAACAAGTTTAACACAACACACTGAAAAATCTATACCCTAAACCCACATACAATCTATCATATTCTCATTTAGATAGAAAGAATTCCCCCTTACCTTGGATTGAGTGCAGCTCTAAGAAGATTCAATGAAAAATTGAAGAAAAAATAACACTTTAGAGCAACACTTTGGGTCTCCTTCTTCTCCTCTTCATAACCCTAACCCCTTTTCTCCTTTCTTTTTCTCCTTCCTCGGTTTCTTCTTTTCTCTCTATGTCACTACTTCTCAAAATGATTAAAAAAGAAAGACCACCACCACTTATTCATTATTTCATAATGGGCCTAATAAAATACACCCCTTAATACTTAAGATACCATTGTTTAAGCCCAATATCTTTTCTACAGTTAATATAAAAATAATACTTCCCATTAAATTCCATCAAAATAAAATCCGATTATTTAATATACCGACTTATTACTCAATGCCTCGTATTTTCGGTCTAATCTTAATTACTCAGAAAATTCCCAAAACGCTAAACATTAACTCATTAATATTTTTAATACTAAAAATATTAAAATCTTCGATTAAATGTTGATCCGCTATCCCGAACTAATACCGACTAAATCGCCCCAAAACGCAAAAATTTCAGTAAACATCACAAATGTCTAAATTAAGCCAATAATTATTTTTCCGGGCGTTACAATTAACGCCATGCCCAGGGCCACACTATATGTCCTCCAAAGGGGGAATCAAAAAGTGGGACCATATCGTGTATACCTTGACCGCACTGTTCACGATGACATCCAGTGGACGCCCTTCAGTGGTTACGGTAATGTTGTCCCCTTTGATCGCATTGCATTATATTCTGGATGGTTGGCATGTGGGTCCAACACCATGGTCAGATATCCGCCGGAGCGGTGCATGCGACAGTTCGGACGTGTGCAGATGATACCGAGATCTCCATTTCAGGTTGCTCCCGACACTATTACCCGCATAGAGCTCACTTCTATATTTGAAGATTGGGCGCATCACTTGGTGCCTAATGAGTATCGGCGTATGGTGGCCACCGAGAGTTGGCATTGTGTAGATGACTATGTGACATGGTTTTATCGGGTGTCACATCCTTTGATGACACCCGATGCTCTTGGAGATCCACCTAGGCCAGCACATGAGGAGATATTGGAGAACCAACAGGCCGAGGATGACCATGCCACTGATCTCCTGCCGATATGCCAGCGGATATAGATGATTGGGCAGGATGCATTGGAAATCTGTATCATTGAGCATGGCGGTCCAGAGGAAATTGCCATTATGCAGAGGATGGTCAGTGACGCGGCCGGTGCGGCGGCGTATAGGAGGCAAAGGAGGTCCCAGAGAGTTGGGATTAGGCATACTCAATAGTAGTTGTCTATTTATGTTTTATTCATGACATTTTTTTGGGCAGTAATATTTTTACATTTTTGACTTATTAGAACAACTATCATTGATTAATATAGCCGTATTTATTCTAGTTTGCGTGTTATCTGATTCTGTTTTGCAAGTTTGTCGAATAATGTAAAATATGGAATTTATATTGTTTTGAAAAGAAAAAGAAACACTCATAGCATAATTCGGATATGCATATCCGAAACTGGTCCCCTGGTGTTTTTGGATGTGCATTTCCGAAATTGGTTTCTTCGGATATGCATCTCCAAAGGATATTTTGAGTTTTTAATAGGAGTTTTCACCCGTATAAATATATAAAGAAATTGTCTTAATTAATCAATATCTAAATCCTTCTCAATAATAGTGACTCATCACCAACTAATAGGGTTGTGAAACTTGGGCCTAAATCGTTCATTACAATCCACTTTGGATCCAAATCCATTACAATCATCTTTTATTATTTACAAACTAACCGGTCCATTTGTGGTCATCTCTCACCAATAACATGATAATTATTTACTCATTTCTACCACCTTTTCCATCTTATCCCATTCACATGAACCAAGTTAGTTGCAATCTAAACACACACTATATAACATCAAAGGGTTTGGTTCTATGAACTATGCCGCACCGTCAACAAAACTAGTTGAGCTACAAAAAGTTACTACTACCGCAAGAGTATAACTAAAAGCACGACACCAACCTCTTTTTTTTTAATACTATAGTTGACTATATATTACTACTCCAGTGTCAATGTCGGTTGAAAAATCATTTTCACCTTTTGTCCAACTTAAGTTACTATACATTGAATATTGCAAAAACAAGACTTAATTGTTAACTCACTTTTCTCACTGCCAATTACTACAATAAAGAGTTAATGTATCTATCTCAATAGTGATACATCATAGATGATGCTTTCTTTTCTTTTTTTCATTGAAAAAGGCTGCTTTAGCAACAATTATGATTTTATAAAAAGAATAGCTAGACAACCTGAAATGTTACTTGTTCACTTTAGCTTTAGATTTATGCAATTCTTGTGAAAAGTTACTAAATTCAATCACATTTCATTTCTAGCTAGAGATCATATATATAAATGTAGTTAAATGCAAGGGACCACTTTCTGTTCTAATTTTTTTATATCTTATCTTATTTTCTCTCCTTTTTATACGATAGGACAAATCATATAATACTTAGATTAATAGATCGATTTCATTTATAACATAATTTTATAATATAATATAGTACTATAGAAAAGCTAAGATATTTAAGTTTAATTTGTTAGATTAATTATTTAATTAATTAAATATGGATTTATATAATTATTTATTAATAACTATTGTTAATCATTTGAATGAGTTTTGTGTTTGAATAGGTCAGTTGAATTATTCAAATAAATTCAATGAGAGATCTATTATGTTTGGTTATTTAAGTATTGCATAATAATGAGGATAATAATTCTCTTATATTCTCTTTTCTATGGCAGTTTCTCAACTCTTATAAAATAGCAATTCTTATTATTAATTATTTTTTAATATTTCAATATACTATAATTTGTATCTCTATTGATCAAATTTGAGGAAAATTCTACATAATTTCTATATAAAACTATTAGAGAGACATGGGAATGGTGTGAAGAATGAGAAAGTGGAAGTTTTGTAGTAAAGGAGATTCGGAGAAAAACACGGTTTGGTTTGTTCAGATTGTACTTGGACTGACGAATTATTTAAGTCGAAAAAACAATTGATTGAGTTGCAGTCTTGCACACGTTTGTGTAACGAAAAAGCTACTAAAAATGTTAAAGTTTATTACTATTATTATGCAATTCAGAATAAGGCTGGCCAAACAGTTAACCGTACCACCAACGAAGACAGTAACATATAAATATTAACTTTTTTTAAAAATATAAATCACATATTTTTTCATATAATACAAAAAAGTTCAATTAATAATATCTTTTGTAAATTGTAGTAATATTATTAATGCTATATTTTTGTTGAGAATAGATGAACTTTGTATTCATGTAACATGGAGGTAGAGGTGCAGTGAGAGCAGTACGTATAAGGAAAGGAGGGTCCGTATTTACATTTCACAACCGTTACTTCCCAATCTATCTCGATAAACGTGATTATCTCAGAGAACCACTGATTCCTCAGGATCCAACTTATTCATTAACTTTCTCATTGGAAGAGTGATGTTTTTGAGCGGGGTGTTTGGTTTAAAATGTGAAACATTAATCATTTTTTATTGAGAAAATGATTCTGGTGGGATTTTTGCATTGTGTTGTATGTCTGCTAGAAACATTGTTGCCAAGATAATCATAAATTCTCAAATAATATGAATTTGTCCACTTTACTAATAGAGAATCATCTAAACAGATCAAATGGAGTGTTGTTCAAGTCGAAATTACTTAATTCTTTGAATGGTCAATGGAGAAGTTAGATCTACTAGGGTGATTCAGGGTTTGGCTAGGGTTGAAAGAGTAGAGTGTTATGTAAAGTTTTGGTTTTGTCTTGACAAAAATATTTTACTAAAATACATTATCAATTGAAAGAATCTCTATATTCGACGAACCGTTTTTATTGATAGTGGAGTGTGCAATGTGTTTAGGGCACATTAAATTTATGGACCGTTGTTTATTTAGTGCGAGATCACTTTTTTATCTAGTATAAAATGTTTAGATGGATAACAATGCCTTTATCTCTTTGCATTCGATTTTAGAGTTTTTTTAAAGGTTTTTAAAGGTTTGGTAAGAGGAAGAATATTTGGAAATGTGAAAATAAAGTTTTTTTTTTAGGAAATTAAGATATTTAGTTATTAGATGAATTCAATTATTGGCTCGAGTTGGAGGTGAGTTCACTCTCATGCTCCGGTCTCTAACCTTTCCTTGCTTAACTGAGAGAATAACTTGTTCTGGTGCCTATATTTTTAGAGGTGTATTGTGTGACCATACGTCTTTTTTTTGTTTTTTGTAGATAGTCAAGTCTTTCTTCCTTTAGCTCGCTTTTTTTGTTGGTGTGTTGCTTTGTATCCTTGAGTAGACTTGTTTTTATGAAGTGGTTTGGTTTATTTTTTCTTGGTGTTTTGGTGTAGGTGGCAGTTTTTTTTTTCTAAATTGGAGACAATTTAAGTAAAATAAAGTGTGAGTTTAATTAAACTAAAAGCACTTCGAATTTAGAGGTTACATTATCAGTCACACGGTTTAAATATTTTGAACTTATAAACAAAACGAAGAAATAAAAGGAGACGAAAACCATTAAATAATTTGGATAGTTGAAATGAAAATGTGTTTTAAAAATTTTATGTAACCCAATTATATCACTTAAGATGAAGGACAAAATTTATTACACGCTTAAGAATTAAAGAGTTGACTTAGGGTCAATTTTATGTTTTTTTTCATTTTTATTTAAATAACTAATTATCATATTTAAACATATTTTGTTTGTGTGATTTTTCTCCGTAATTTCGTCACTGACTCACTGTGTTCATCTACACTTTTTTTAAAAAGCCTATTTGTAATTTCGTCACTGACTCACTGTGTTCATCTACACTTTTTTTAAAAAGCCTATATCTCATCTCATCTCATCTCATCCTGTTAGGGCATTTTCCATTGGTGACGGATGCAACCTAGAAGCTTGTACCAACATTTTTTTAACTCTGACAATTATCATGTGAGTGTAGGGTCTACTTTTAAAAAACAAAGTAGTAAAATTTTGATTACAAAGCAAAGAGTTTTCAGTCAAAAGAAAACAACACATTGATATATAAACTTTGAAACCTGGTTCATGCACCAGCACCATTCAACCCCATCCGTTATGTGGTCCCTTATTCTTTGTCAACCATTGATCTTAAATGCTTCAACCTTTGACATTTCATTTTCCTATAAAATCAATGGTGGATTGGTTCAATAACCCTTCTTAGAGGTAACCCCACACATCATGGGACGGTTTTCATCCATCGGTGATAATAATAATAATAATAATTAATATATATTGTTAAATCAATCATTTATGATCCACCTTCTTAGATTTTCTTTATATTTCTAATTTAATATACATCAAATTAATATGTCTCACAAGTATCAACAAGGTGCACTAATATATTTTTTTCTCATATTAGTTAGAGATAAAAATTGTTAATAGTTAGTTATGTTGTGTACATCTAATATGAATCCAGTTTATAGGTAGATTTTACTATTTTAATATATTTTATCTAAAATGGTAATAGTCTATCTTTAAATTATTCTATAGAAATCCACATTAAATTAAATACACTCAATTTAGTCATTTTTATTCATTTTATGCTTATTTTTTATATATGGATTTATATGTTGAAATAGATCTATTGTATTTTTTTTATTGATCAATTAATTAAATTATCAATAATATTTTACATAACTATTTTATTGATAAATTAATTAAATTGTCAATGATAATAATATTTTCACTACTAATATTTTCACTACTAATTGTCTTTAACTGCAACATTTTATATATTAATAAATTAACTAATAATATTTATAAATCAACCATTCAAAAAATATTTAGTGCTTCTTATACTTGCTTAATAGAAACTAAAATTAGTGTTAAATGTTTTATTAGGTGAAAATATAACTATTTTATTAGTAAATTAAATAAATACGGTAGGATCAAATGACATCAAGATGCCAAAGTTTAATTTGACATAAAATCTCAACCGTTAATAACTTTGACACATTGGTGTCATTTGATCATGTCCCTAAATAAATTATCAAAAATATAATATTTTCACTTAATACTAATATTTTTTCTATTAAACGAGTATAAAAAACACTAATTTTTTTAATTATTAATTTATAAATACTAATACTTTATTTATTAATATATAAATGATGCAGTTAAAAATTAAACTCTAAACTAACAACTTATCCTCTTTAAATTCAATTACCAACTACTTCGATCTATATTAGAATTAATTGACTAAATGACTTCATTTTTATAATTAAATAATGAAATAAAGTTACAATATATAAAATAATATTTTTGAAGACAAGTTGCTATAAAAAGACCTTCCACTTACAGTGAGTTTGCAGGTATAGATATTGTTGTTGGTCGGTTATCATAATACATAATCTATCTTTCTATCTTCTCTGCACTCATTTCATGATTCTTCTTCACTACTAGTCTTTTTTTATTTATTTATATATTCTTCCACTCCTTATCTTTCTGATCACAAACCCTACTTTCACACCATTCTCTCCCATACTCTCTCTGCACCTTCCTTTTCTCTTTGTCACACTATACTATAGTATGGACATGATCTCAATGATGATGCTAATGGAAAAGTTCCCTGATAATTTCTCTGAACCTTCCTCTTACCAAGAAACTATCAATGGAACTTCCAATACTGTTCCATTATTTAACTTCTCTCCACAAACTTTGACTACTGATCCATATCTACACTCCAATGTCAGTTTCAACAATACTATCCAACAACCATCTTCTCTTTATAACCCTAATTCTTCTGATAAGAAGAACTCCATGGCGGCCATGAGGGAAATGATATTCAGAATAGCAGTGATGCAACCGGTGCATATCGATCCGGAGTCGATTAGGCCACCGAAGAGGAGGAACGTGAAGATATCGAAGGATCCGCAGAGCGTAGCGGCGAGGCATAGAAGGGAGAGGATAAGTGAAAGGATAAGAATATTGCAGAGATTAGTACCTGGTGGAACAAAAATGGACACTGCTTCTATGTTGGATGAAGCTATACATTATGTGAAGTTTTTGAAGAAACAGGTTCAGAGTTTGGAACAAGCTGGGGCTAATAATAGATCATCACACATTGGTGCTGGTGGTGTTATGAATAATTTTAATGTGATGAATTATTCTTCTATGATGAAGGGTTGTCAACCTTTTCAAATGGTAGGGTCTACTTCTAAACAATTGCTTAGCTAGTATTAAGATATTAATTTGCTTAATTGGAGCATGGTTTCTCCATGTTTGTGATTGTAATTTTCTAATGAATGAAGGAATGTTAGTTGTATTGCACCAAATAAAATAAAATAAATTCATAAAATGTTAGAAGAATAATTGTGGTTTAATTTAAGTGCTTAAAATATATATAAATCTGTTTAGAGATCTTGGACTATGATTATGTTTGTGGCATATATTATATATTTACTGCAGTTGATCAGTGTTTCATACCTTATGGAAACATATTGATCAACATTTTGTCAACAAAATAAAACTGTACTCTACATGGTGCAGCATTCATGTGTATAATGAAGCATGATGCGTTATTGCTTGCCATTTATCAATCATTCGACCCTCCAATCCAATAATTAGTGTTGGCCCACCAATTTCTATAAAACATTGCTCTATTTTTTGAGGCATCAAATTTTTTCTATGACACCATATGTACGTGTGAGGCCCCAAATTCGAATATGTATCACCATGTTTCTGTCTCATTTATTTGAGAATGAATTAGTTATTGGACCTTCAAAGTTTTATATATAATGATACTCCTCATTTTATAAATCGATGATGGCGAGAATAACGGTAGGCTATAGCGGTTATATGGCTAGTTACAATGTGGATTTTAGCTTGTCTCGCAATGTTATTTTCAAAGGCACGGTGTTTAATTTTGATGAATGTATGAGGATAATTGTTATAAGATTGTGGACTTGGTTACTATCTTTTTGTATTCTAGTGGATGGTTGTAATTTCTCCCTTTTGAACACTCTTCTTCTTCTTTGCTTTAGGAAGTAAGTGTGTCTCGAGTTTGTTTTTCGGATGAAATATCCCTTATGCTCTCATCTAATAGATTTGCCTATTAAAAAAAACAAATTGATTTTGTAGAAATAAATTATACCAAATTCTAAATTTTTTTATATGGTATCAAGAGCCTATTGATTCGACAGACTCACCATTTATATATGCACATCAAGTCCATTAGTATTGGGTGCAAGAGGGTGTATTTTTGGTATATAGTAAGTTTTGTTGATTAGATGTTAAGCTTCGTTAGTTAGTTAGAAGAGAGTTAGTTACAACATTACTTGTTCTATACGTAATGATCACCTTAGTTGGGATCCTAATCATGTCCAATTGAAAAGTCGCAGTTTTTCAATTATAACTATCGATCATTTCTTCTTCTTGTGTCATTGCTTTGCTTCTACTTCCTTCTTTCACTCTTGAACCCTGCTTATTTTCCATCATTTACCTTTAATCCTTCTCATCATGACGGAGTCCTCATAAGACAGGTTCATTCAGCCTGCAATTTCAATATTTGGTGGCTTTTATGACCATTGGTTCATGTTAATGAAGAATTTGCTTCCATCCAAGAAGTAATAGGGATTGATCGAGAATTGCACCATGGTTGGACCTCTAGATGAAACACAAGAACAATTGAAGGCTGCTGAGGTGAGCTAATTTAAATATTTGGAAGACAAGAAAGAAAAATGGTGAGGTTTTGCCAAGTCTGGCGAACAAAAAAGAAAAATGCACTTATTTCTTGGTAGGGAAGTAACACATGGATCCCATTCCTAAACAATCATTTTAGAGAGATAATGTAAAACTAGAGCTTGTTCACTCTGATATTTGTGGACCAATCAAATCAGATTCAATTGGATAAAACAAGTACTTCATCACCTTTGCAAATGATTTTAGTAGGAAAATTTGGATCTATTATTTGAAAGGAAAGTCTATTGCATTTGATGCTTTCAAAAGATTAAAGGTATTGGTTGAAAGAGAATATAGTTTCTTGATTTTAGTAGAATTTTTTTAATGAAATAAATAATTAAATCAAAAAGTAGGGAACTAGGATTCGAACACATACTTTCTCATTGAACCCTTCCCTTGCTATTTCTCTCAGGCCCTGTGTGAAATTTCTAAAATGCTTCCTGTTTTCAGATATGCATCTCCAGATGCACCAAATCTCTATTTTAACCACAAGTTAATTCAAAGATTTATATTCGAAGGTCTTTGCAGGGTGTATTAGGAGATGCGCATCTCTGAATTAGGAGAGCATATTTAAAGCTTGCGCCAGACCCCCCCCCCCCCCTCTTCTCGTTCTTCATTTTTCAGGAATTTTTTTCTCTCTACCTCACTTTATCCATTTCCAATTCCCACTCAAGATCAAGATTCGAAGCAACATTTACTTGTAACTTGTCATTCTCAACTCCCTCTGACATCAGAGCACTTTACACCTTCATCAACACATTTTTGACTAAGTTTTAATGTAGCATATTTTGATTTTGGATTAATGTATTAGCTCAAATAGGCTAGTTCTAATGCATTAGAAAGCATTAGCATTTCAAATAGTTTATGTATAGACTATTTTTATATGATTTGATGAGCTTGGAAGAGTTTGGATCGTTAGGACAGTTACATAAGCACTTCTGCCATTGAAGGTGATCAAAGCTTTCTTTCGGAGATGCATCTTAGAAGTGTTCGACTTCAGATTTTCGAAGATACATATTTGAACTCTATCCTTCCTCATACTAATATCGTTGGTTAATTTTTTTCCAAGACTATGGCTGAAAACAACGAAAGCTTGAGACTCGGGCGACCCACCCTAATAACATATGCTCGTCGTGAGAGGGTAAGTAAGCATGAACAGGCTAGATCCGTCCCCCCTTAGCCTCACAATATAGAGGCGTCGGCCTCTAGAAGTAGACTATCACGGAGGTCTGGATCCTAGAGTCGTGCGCACCATGATCAGGATGTCCCAGTTGCACCTCATGTCCCACTTGTAGACCCTTTCCCAAGAGGGCTCATTGACACTTCTTTACTGACGTACTTTAGAGAACATGTAGCTCCGCATGTATGATACAGACAGGTATAATTTTGAATGGTGATATTTTTATTTTGTAATCAAATTCAACTCGTCTTAGACTGTTTTAATTTATTTTTAACAGTAACATAAATGTCTGAAGCCAGTGAGCTATGCAAGAAAGATTCACCATATTTATCAGCCTGAGAATGAGTGGTTCAATAAAGCACCTCCATAACTTTGGGCTTGCAGGTCATTGGGCTTCTGGATACACCACCATCAACCATGGCATAGAGGCTGCGTTTGTTGAGAGATGGCATAATAAAACGTCATCTTTCTACCTACCCATCTGCGAGATGAATATTACATTGGATGAAGTAACTTGTCTCTTACACCTTCCTATTAGAGGAAGGTTACTTGATCATTCTAAGATCACTATGGTCGAGGCAGCGGAGATGATGGTGGTTTATTAGGGAACTGACCTTGAGGTAGTCATGAGGCAATGTAGTAGAACCAGGGGTGCACATGCCAGGTTCTCTTAGTTGGCTGAGTTGTATCACAAAAACTTGGAGTTAGCTGAAAACCTGGACACCGATGGTCTGTGGGTTACCTACCATGGGGAGTGTTCCCTGAGGTGATGCTTCATGTTCTTGGTTGGCACGTCCATGTTTGTGGACAAAAGTGCAACCTACGTGGATGTGGCTTACCTCAAATATTTCATCGACTTGGAATCCATTCTAGAATAGAATTGGGGTGCCGCATGCTAGGTTTATCTATACTATAACCTGAGTGAAGGTTGTAAATGGACGACAAACTACATTACAGGCTCGTGTACCCTACTTACGGTAATTTCCAAATCCCACTATAAAGTTACAAACAAGTTTATTTTCACATTTGTTACCAATATTTTTTTCTTTTTTATTTTCAAGGATGGATCCTTTGCCTACAATCACCGCATTCACAGGTTTGGGGTTGACCCTGAGTATACGGAGGATTATCCATTTGCTTTTTGATTTATCCCTAGTAGAGGAAATAATGCTATCCTACTATTTTGTGTATACATTGATCGAGCTCAACATGATGATGTCGTCTAGATGCCATACAGTAGTCACCGAGATAGAATTCCATTTTATCACATTTCCTTATATTCTGGATGGCTGGCATGTAGGACTAATATCATGTGCAAGTATCTATCTGAGCGCTGCATGCAGCAATTTGGGTACGTCCAGATCATCCCAAGGTCCCCCATCCATGCTTCTCCTATCACTATTGTCCGCAGAGAGTTAGATGATATTCTAGCGAATTTTGAGGGTCTTTTGGTACCAGAGTTCTACCGGAGTCAGGAAGCTATATCTAAGTGGCATTATATTGAGGGTTACGTGACATGGTTTTATTTTGTGTCACACTCATACATGACACTAGACATTCCTAGCATCCTCCTTGACCTTCTCTTGAGGAGATTCTGGAGAATGATAAAGACAAGGATGATTATGCCATTGATGTCTTGTCGATTTGTCAGAACATTATGCAGATGACGGGAAAGGGCATTGAGTTTGAGTTGTTTAAGAGATATGGAGATGAAGCGGTTGACCTAGCACGTTCCATTATTATTGAGGCAAGGAATGCCTTGGGTTACCGTAGGAAAAGGAGGAGTCGTGTAACACCTGAAGCCAACGAGGGCGGCGAGTGGTTCTCAGTGCACGAGGCATGACAATGAGACACTTCTAAGGCTGGAGAGGGGGAGAAATGGTCGCTGAATTCACATTAGAATGAAATGGATCTTGAGGCTGTGCAGGTATGGGACTGCATGGTTGAAGGAAGGCTTATAAAGATTTATTGGTACTACCTATACTAACAAGATACATCTTCTTTTCAGTAGCCTAACTGTCATACCCCAAAATTTGCCCATACATTTTTTTCTATTCCAATTCAAATCAAGATGCAAAGCTCCAAGACACACTCTCCTATACAAGGCTCTAAAACTCGGGTTTGGCTCATTCAAAGGAAAATCAGTGAATCAATGGCTCCAAGACATCTCATATGGCTCAATATATCCCACATCATCTCCGTGACAAGTATCAAGTCTCATCTCAAAGGATTGAGCACTCAATTGTGCAGAAAGTCAATAGTCGACTAAGTTAACCTAGAAGTCAACTGTGGTCAAAGTAAAGTCAAAACTCCTGATTTTTTGTCAAGATCCTCATATTGAAGTAACATTCACCATTTGATCAAGAATTGATCATGGTTCATCAAGGAAAGATCAAAAATCAACAAATCAAAAAGTTTCTAAATTAGGGTTTTCAAAGGAGAAAGTCAACTGAACTTTGACCAGCCATAACTCCCACATGGAACATCAAAAACTTTCAATCCAAAGCTCATTTTTAAGGAAATTTGATTCTCTACAAATTTGTCTCTCACGTGCCAAGTCTAGAAATGCCTCATTTGAGAGATATGGACTAAAACATTATAGGTCCTTTTCAAAAGTCAACAAAAAGTCACTTTTTTTCAAAAGGACACACAAGGAGCATGGAAAATCATTTTGATATAAGACCAAATACACTGGTTAGAGGACTCTTTAAGGGTTCTAAAAAGTCCTAGAACACCTCCATACAATAAAAATTAAGAGAGTTATGACTTATTCAAGTTGACAAATTTTGAGAAAAGGCATGAAGGTCAATGTGAGCAAATTTGAAATTTTCACTTGATGGGCCAAAGTTTTGGATTTTTGAATATGTTCATGATATATTTAAGAGCCCACCACGCCACTTTTTTATTATTATCATTATTATTTGTTTTATTTTGAATTATATTCATTTTAATTCAAAATTTAATGAAGAAATAATGATAAATATAAAGATATGGTATTGATAAATTTCTCAATCAAATATTGAGAAAATATTGACCTATAAAATCATATGAGATTGATTGAGAAAGATTGAATCAAAATTGAGGCCAAACTAGAAGGTTTTAAATCCAAATTCAATCAAATCTTTTTTATTTTCCAAGTCATCAAAAAACTTGAGGTTCAAGACAAATGTTTGCCCTAATATGTTGCTCTATATAAATACAACACACTCAGCCATTAGGGGACGAATTTGGAGAGAAAAATACTAGGGTTTCAAAGAGCCAAAATATCAAAGAAGAGTTGGATTTTCGTGAGCGTTCCTCAAACGATTTCAAGGTTCTTAATCCACTCCAACATCCTCCCAGGATAGTGCAGGCTAAGAATGATCCATTGTTCGAGTCTCATGCTGCCCAAAACACGAGAGGAGATTAGAATCCTTGAACTGAAGCTTTGAAGCCCATAGACCGAAATGCCATTGTTAGGGCACCATGGAACTCTTTCTTCGGGTTCGCACTTCCGGCGGTTTTTAATGGAAACGAGCGCCATATTTGGCTTCAAGGGATCCTAATTAGCCTGTCTGGGTTATTATCTTTTGTGGTTTGAACGTTTTTGCAGGTTCATGATCGAGAACAGAAAAAGCTTCGGATTCGTATGGAATCCGCAGGTAATTCCACAACTGAATGCGCAGGTGTTTCCGCAGGTTCATAAGAGGGAGACGATGACATGGAGGCTTGAAATCTTGACCAACGCGTGGGCTTTCTTAATTCGCCAGTCAACCACACTCACTCTCTTTCCACTTCTCATTGGCCTGCGCAGGCGACAAAGGGACCCACGTTGACTGCACTTTTGAATTTGAATAGTTGTCACGTTTTTTAATATTTCTTTCTTATTCATGACATTATTCCCAATTGATCATCGCAGTCCAGTTGGTGTGGGAAGGAGATTAATGACCAAGGCTCCAGTGGTTCGAACCCAGCAGGCGACGGATTTATTTTTATTATTTACGTGGTTCTAGTTGCCAACGAATCGTGTACGCACAACCCACGTAATGCTTACGACGCACCCTCGAATCCACCGTCAGATCATAATCAAGGCACAATCGAAGGGTCACGATGACAAGGATCACCATGCTCCCTCAAGGACCAACCTCACCTGAACATAGCTAAGTTTTTTTTATTTTTTTATTTCTAATTACACAAACTTTCTTCTTTTTCTTTTCTTTTCTTTCTTTATTTTTATAACCCTTTTTTTATTTATTTCAATAAATCGTTTTCTATAATAAAATTATAACTATTGATTTTTTAATCGAAAATATGATTTTTTCTTATTACATTAAAAATAATCATTTTTTTTATAATTATGTTAGGGTAATAGTTTAATGGTTAAAACCCTGATTTTTATTATTTCTTTTCATCATATCACCAATCACTGTTATGGGTAGGTGTTATCCCTTAATGCATTTTTAGCCTTGCAACCCTTTAGGTCACAATAAGTTTTCTTAGATAAACTTGTTAGGTTCAGGGGTAAGGTTTATAAACCTTTTCAGGGTTTGTAGATCATTCGTACACTAAAAATTCTTTCCTTTTGTGCGAATTTTCAGGGTTGCCCAAGTATCCTCCGATTACGCGCCATCAGATCAAAAAGCTAAGTTCTAATCCTTTTCTTTATTTAAATTTTATTTTAATTTTTGCTTATAGGTTAAAATAAGGTTTACTTTAAATATCAAAGAATTCGTCATACACTCACCCTTATTTCTTTTCCTTTTAATTTTCAGGGTTCAGGGTTCGAGGGAGATCAAGACTCAAGATAAAGATTTTAAACTAATTATTGACCCTCTTATTTTCCGCTTTAATTTCCCCATCCCCGCAGGTGTTTATTGTAATAGCGTAGGAATTTACTTTTTGCCTTTAATTTCTGCCATTTTTACTGCGTGGTTAGTAAAATAGGGAGTGCAAGATTATTAACTGAACCTAGATCACTAATTATAAGATAAATAACTGAATTGAACCACGTTGCACCCACACACCTTTAGGGTAATCCCTCTGGTTGCCTTGTTGCCTTATGTTGTTGCCTTGTTGCCTTAATCTTGTTGCCTAAAAAATAGTCAAGTCCCTCGATTCCGAGGATACCTAAAGCAATCTTGCCTGTCGCCTTCAAAGTTATTGAAACTCCCTCGATGTCGCCTTATAAGATGATTGTCCCAATTGCTAAGGTATCCTCGCATGATGCCTCAAATGACTATTATATCCTCCCCTTAGACTACCTGCCCTCTTTATGGCAAGGGACAGTCTTATGGCGAACGATTTCTCGATGACCCTTAAACATCCAATTGAAAGACTTTCTGCCCTCTCATGGTATGGATAGATCCTTTCGCCCGAAAAGCTAAAAGAACGTTTTTTTCAAACTTAGGGAAGTTGCTACTAATTGCTTGCTCTTTTCAAAATCAAATCAAAAATACTTTTCCCACTCATTTTTCAAACACTTTCAAAACAAGGCTACGCTTATTTACAAGCTAAAGTCCTTAAACGAAGTTTTTCTATTCACACCTCATTTTCAAACATTTCAAACAATACAAAAGTGAGCTAAGCAATTAAGAGCCCATGGATAACCATGGATGCAAAGGGTGCCTCACACCTTCCCTTTGTATAATTTACCCCCCGAACTCAAAATCTTTTCAAAGGCTTTTTTCTGTTCTTTTAGCCTTTCCTATAAATTGGATAAAATAAAAGTCGGTGGCGACTCATGCTATCCGCAACATTTCGATATAAAAAGTCAGTTCACCGTATTACAGAACTGGCGACTCTGCTGGGGATGCTTTCGAATAAAAGAGGGGTTACCTTAAAGTTTAGGATCACTTTAATTGTTTGATTTGTTTGCTTTATATTTCAAAGGCTGTTTTGGGTATTTACTTGTGTGAAAGATCCTAACCCGGATCTGAGAACCTTAGGTAAATGGCATGAGACCAAGGAGACTGCACAGCGTATACTGATGTGGTTGGTATGGTGGCCATCGTTAGTGTGACACATTTGTTTGTCCTGGTGTTCCTTGGGATCCGACTTGAGGAAACACTTGGCTGCTGCGTGGTGTCATTAAGCACTAATTTGCCCTAGAACCCTAGTTGAACTTGACTTTGGCCTATTAGCAAGTAGCGAGATAGCTGGCTTTGGTTCCGACCGGAGTTGGTTGATACTCGAAGCTACACTCATATGGACTGGACTTTCAGGACCTTCTTGGTTGGTGATTCGATTGCCGAACTGAGATAAGCGCCTTCGAGAAAGGTCAATGATATGAGCTCCCTAGAACCCGATCTTTATATAGGACAGGTTGAACCAACTTAACTTCAGGGGGAGGGTACTTACCTACGAACTTCACGCAAGCCTCTAAACCTAAGGGTACTTGTGTGACTTGTTTGCATTTGATACTAACCTTTGTTTTCTCGCAGGTTTTGTTAAAAGACTTGTTTGCCCTCACTATTCCATGTTGTTCCTAATAAGTTGCATTCGCATAACATACTAACCTTCCTTTCCTTGCAGGATTCGCTTGTAGGACATTTCGTCCTCGTTACCTTATGCTCTAACCCTTTATTTCCTTGTAGGGATTGTCTGTAGGACACCTAGTCCTTATGACCTTATGCTTTACTTAATGCATTGCATCTGCATGACATCATGACATCATGACATATCATATTAACTAACCCTTTCAAGGATCTTAGGGATTTAGGGTGCACAATTTCAGGTACTCTTATCAGGGATTAAATTCCTATCAAGGGGCAAGAGGATTTATTTTCCTCTAGCCACATACCTTCCGATTCAAAGGCTTAGTACCCATCAAGGGGCAGGAGGATTTATTTTCCTCTAGCCATGTACCCTCAAGTTCAAAGATATCCCGAATCAGAGGCGATGACCCACTTGATATGGTGAGCTTGATGGACGTTCAACGACAAAATTCAGAATTCTTCAGACAAAGACGCAACCAATCATTTTCTAAATATTGCTAACTAAATTTCCTAAAGATTCTTGAAAATACTGCATTTGCATTCATAACATCGCATAACAGGTTTCTTACAACAAGTATCTCATCCTCTCTTGCTGTTTACTTCAGCACAAATGGATTTCGAGCAGTCAGTCAAATACCTTCAGGCTCGGAACATCTGATCCCGAACTTTGGTTCCGAACTCGGCCAAGGGGCAAGAAGAATTGAGGGCCCTCCTATTCCTGGGTACAATTACAATGCGAGATGCGCTTATTATTCGATCAATCCTGGTCATGGCGTAAAGGATGGTAGACCAGTGAAGCGTGCCATTAAAGATCTGATCATGACACTCAAATCAGAAAAGACCACGACAATGAAGTCACGACAACTGAGTCACGACAACAAAGTCACGACAACTGAGTCACGATAATGGAATCATGACAACTGAGTCACGATAATGAAATCACGACAACAAAGTCACGACAACTGAGTCACGATAATGGAATCACGACAACTGAGTCACAACAATCAATTCACTCATATGATCCAGACGCTCAGGGCAATCGAGCCAACGAATTCTCCTGACTATAAACCCAATGCGAGGTGCGCATACCATTTCAACAGTCTTGGACATTACACAAACAATTGCTGGACATTAAGTAATAAGATTCAAGATCTGATCAATGAAGGAGAAATCAAATCCAACCCTCCTGAAAGCCCTGTGGTGATCACCGCTCCTATGCCTAGTAATGACAAGATTGATTGACGTCTCGACGGACGAACTTTTGGATCATTAGATCTACTTTCATTTGCAATTTCTATTCTGTTTGTTTAAAAATTCAAATTATGATAGACATTATCTGTCTTAATAATCATCATCAGTGCATTGCATATGTTTGTCTTGAATAAATTATTTCGCTACCACTCATCTAAACTGCATCTTTACTTTGCATATGTTTTGTGATATTCAACTCTTGTTAAAGCTGTATGCCTTTTGAGGGAGGATGACGAAAACGATACCGCAACCTCATACAGTATGCTTTTGAACGGACTATGCTGACGATGTACAGGCATTGTTTCAATTCCTAAACAGTGGAGATATAAGGATGATAATCCCTCGTCAACCCCTTTGAGCCTAAGGAGCAGAAGTTTTTCTTTCACGTACTAAATTAAAACCCTTGATCATAACCTGGGGCAGGGTAGTTCCCAGTTAATTTGACTGTGCATTCTATTTTGAGAGAATCATTCAGTACACCTTTCAACAAAGGTTTCAATCACAAACGGTCATCCGCACACATCAAAGAAGTGTTGGAGATGTCAATCAAAAGACAATGATGGTTCGTCAATCATCAAACAAGACAGTCAATATCTTCAAAAGAAAAAATGAAAAATATATATACAAAGGAAAGCCTGCTAAGTCAAAAATCAAAAAACGACTTAGGCAAAATCAGGGCATCCCGCTGACTGTAATCTAAAAAAAAAAAAAAAAAAAAAAAAAAAAAAAAGAAAAAAAAAAGAGAAAAAACAGTTCAGGCAAAAGTTAGGGATATCAAAAGGATGAAAACAGAGAAGTCAATAAGTTCCTGAACAACACAATGTTGTAACTACCAAAAGGAAGAAGTGACTGCCATCTCAAAAGTTATCTTTGTTTGTGAACCATCAACATTATCAAAGGTACAAATCTAAAAGTCTCTTGGAACCTGAATGCATAAGTTGAATTAATTGAGCTTAGGATTGAAGATCATCACGAAGAGGGGGTGGGTACAATCAAATTTTGAGCCTTTATCCTTTGTTTCTTAAACCGTGAACCAAGCCACATTACAACCCTTGAAAGTCCTAACTGAAGCATGGTTAGTTCAAAAGCATACTGTCACCAAAAGGGTATCCCGACTCCTTAAAGCTTACTACAAATGTTAAGTTGATATCCTGTTTTTCACAAACATCACATTATTACAAATAGCATGTTTTTACGAATATCACGCTTTTACATCTCTTGTTTTAATGTTTTTTCAAAAACTCAAGACAAACGTATGCATTGCATCTCATGAATTCATTATTAAACATATTCTGCTACATAATTTCAAATGTTAGCATCAGAAAGAACTTGCACATGGCACAACTAATGACTAAAAGTTATCCCAACAGACAAGATTACTCCGAGAAGCAATGTCTCGTACGTATACAAGGGGCATGGCATGCTTTGCCCAATCAATCTGGGGCAATCCAGTCAAGATTATAAGAATCTCTCAAAAGCCAAACAATCAAAGGCATACACCTCAAGTGGGTTTCAAACTATTTGTCCAAACAATCTGGGGCAATCAAGTCAAGTTTCCGAGAATCTCTCAAGGATGCCAAAATAATCAGGGGCACACATCCAAGAAGATCTGAAGCTACTTCTCAACCAGCATAGGACATCATATTAGGCATATGATTACTAGGGGCACGTCTCCTAAAGTGCACATCTTATAAAGGCCTCGCAAGGCGAATCTTTCCAAAAGTTCCTGCTAACTGGGGCAAATCTATACAAGTCCCGTTTGACATTCTAAGTGACGTGTCCTAAATCAAATAGTAGTTACTATAATACTGGGGGCAACTTTCACCCATGTCTCCCCACAAAGCCGGGTTCACAAGATCATATCCCCACAGAGTAATCATTAAGAAGATATCTTCAAACGCTCCCGATAAAGACATGGCTGCCCAACAGAGTTTACATCTTCAACACTGTCGCTCTCCTCCAACATGATTTATCAATATCTTTATCACCAATCAGGGAACATCAAGTCACTGATCATCTCCAAGCAGAAATCATAAATTCCCAGCTGAGCATCTTCAAGACAAGATCAGACAGTACAATTACAAGGACATAAAGATCAACATAAATCATATTCACATATCATATGTCATAAACATGTTCATACACGGCATACATTACCTCATAACATGCAAAAGCTCTCATTTATTTTGAGGGATTCATTACATAACCCATGCATCATGACATTGCATAAAGATTAACCTTACCTTTTTCAGAATACAGGTACCGACAAATGAACGAAATCTCCAACTCTCGAAGATCCAATTCATTTACCACGAACGGTAATGACACGATCATTTTCAAGATCTAATTCAGCTACCACGAACGGTACTGACACGGTCAATGCTCCAAGGTCTAATTCATCTACCACGAACGGTAATGACACGATCACTTTCAAAGTCTAATTCAGCCACTACGAACAGTACTGACACGACAAAAGATCTAATTCGGTTACTACGAACGGTACTGACACGGTTAACTCTCAGAGATCTAATTCTATCATCACGAACGGTGTAGACACGGTCACTGACCTTCTCAGTCTAATTCAGCTACTACGAACGGTACTGACACGACAGAAGATCTAATTCAGATACTACGAACGGTACTGACACGATCAAATTTCAGAGATCTAATTCAGATACTACGAACGGTACTGACACGATCAAATTTCAGAGGTCTAATTCTATCATCACGAACGGTGTAGACACGATCACTGACGTCCACGGTCTAATTCAGTTACTACGAACGGTGCTGACACGACAAGAGAGTCTAATTCTATCATCACGAACGATGTAGACACGATTATCTCTCCAAAAGATCTAATTCATTTACTACGAACGGTAATGACACGATCAACGCGCAAACGACATTTCTCAAACTTCAACTACCGGATGGCATCCACAAGCCCATCTCCGACAAAAGTCCCTACTTCAAATAGGGCAAATTTCTTGGTATTCTTATGTTCAATCATCTTCCACCTTCAGATACCGACTGGCGCGCAGACCACTCTACATCTTCAGGTTTAAGATAATTGAACAGGGGCAGCTGTCATACCCCAAAATTTGCCCATACATTTTTTTCTATTCCAATTCAAATCAAGATGCAAAGCTCCAAGACACACTCTCCTATACAAGGCTCTAAAACTCGGGTTTGGCTCATTCAAAGGAAAATCAGTGAATCAATGGCTCCAAGACATCTCATATGGCTCAATATATCCCACATCATCTCCGTGACAAGTATCAAGTCTCATCTCAAAGGATTGAGCACTCAATTGTGCAGAAAGTCAATAGTCGACTAAGTTAACCTAGAAGTCAACTGTGGTCAAAGTAAAGTCAAAACTCCTGATTTTTTGTCAAGATCCTCATATTGAAGTAACATTCACCATTTGATCAAGAATTGATCATGGTTCATCAAGGAAAGATCAAAAATCAACAAATCAAAAAGTTTCTAAATTAGGGTTTTCAAAGGAGAAAGTCAACTGAACTTTGACCAGCCATAACTCCCACATGGAACATCAAAAACTTTCAATCCAAAGCTCATTTTTAAGGAAATTTGATTCTCTACAAATTTGTCTCTCACGTGCCAAGTCTAGAAATGCCTCATTTGAGAGATATGGACTAAAACATTATAGGTCCTTTTCAAAAGTCAACAAAAAGTCACTTTTTTTCAAAAGGACACACAAGGAGCATGGAAAATCATTTTGATATAAGACCAAATACACTGGTTAGAGGACTCTTTAAGGGTTCTAAAAAGTCCTAGAACACCTCCATACAATAAAAATTAAGAGAGTTATGACTTATTCAAGTTGACAAATTTTGAGAAAAGGCATGAAGGTCAATGTGAGCAAATTTGAAATTTTCACTTGATGGGCCAAAGTTTTGGATTTTTGAATATGTTCATGATATATTTAAGAGCCCACCACGCCACTTTTTTATTATTATCATTATTATTTGTTTTATTTTGAATTATATTCATTTTAATTCAAAATTTAATGAAGAAATAATGATAAATATAAAGATATGGTATTGATAAATTTCTCAATCAAATATTGAGAAAATATTGACCTATAAAATCATATGAGATTGATTGAGAAAGATTGAATCAAAATTGAGGCCAAACTAGAAGGTTTTAAATCCAAATTCAATCAAATCTTTTTTATTTTCCAAGTCATCAAAAAACTTGAGGTTCAAGACAAATGTTTGCCCTAATATGTTGCTCTATATAAATACAACACACTCAGCCATTAGGGGACGAATTTGGAGAGAAAAATACTAGGGTTTCAAAGAGCCAAAATATCAAAGAAGAGTTGGATTTTCGTGAGCGTTCCTCAAACGATTTCAAGGTTCTTAATCCACTCCAACATCCTCCCAGGATAGTGCAGGCTAAGAATGATCCATTGTTCGAGTCTCATGCTGCCCAAAACACGAGAGGAGATTAGAATCCTTGAACTGAAGCTTTGAAGCCCATAGACCAAAATGCCATTGTTAGGGCACCATGGAACTCTTTCTTCGGGTTCGCACTTCCGGCGGTTTTTAATGGAAACGAGCGCCATATTTGGCTTCAAGGGATCCTAATTAGCCTGTCTGGGTTATTATCTTTTGTGGTTTGAACGTTTTTGCAGGTTCATGATCGAGAACAGAAAAAGCTTCGGATTCGTATGGAATCCGCAGGTAATTCCACAACTGAATGCGCAGGTGTTTCCGCAGGTTCATAAGAGGGAGACGATGACATGGAGGCTTGAAATCTTGACCAACGCGTGGGCTTTCTTAATTCGCCAGTCAACCACACTCACTCTCTTTCCACTTCTCATTGGCCTGCGCAGGCGACAAAGGGACCCACGTTGACTGCACTTTTGAATTTGAATAGTTGTCACGTTTTTTAATATTTCTTTCTTATTCATGACATTATTCCCAATTGATCATCGCAGTCCAGTTGGTGTGGGAAGGAGATTAATGACCAAGGCTCCAGTGGTTCGAACCCAGCAGGCGACGGATTTATTTTTATTATTTACGTGGTTCTAGTTGCCAACGAATCGTGTACGCACAACCCACGTAATGCTTACGACGCACCCTCGAATCCACCGTCAGATCATAATCAAGGCACAATCGAAGGGTCACGATGACAAGGATCACCATGCTCCCTCAAGGACCAACCTCACCTGAACATAGCTAAGTTTTTTTTATTTTTTTATTTCTAATTACACAAACTTTCTTCTTTTTCTTTTCTTTTCTTTCTTTATTTTTATAACCCTTTTTTTATTTATTTCAATAAATCGTTTTCTATAATAAAATTATAACTATTGATTTTTTAATCGAAAATATGATTTTTTCTTATTACATTAAAAATAATCATTTTTTTTATAATTATGTTAGGGTAATAGTTTAATGGTTAAAACCCTGATTTTTATTATTTCTTTTCATCATATCACCAATCACTGTTATGGGTAGGTGTTATCCCTTAATGCATTTTTAGCCTTGCAACCCTTTAGGTCACAATAAGTTTTCTTAGATAAACTTGTTAGGTTCAGGGGTAAGGTTTATAAACCTTTTCAGGGTTTGTAGATCATTCGTACACTAAAAATTCTTTCCTTTTGTGCGAATTTTCAGGGTTGCCCAAGTATCCTCCGATTACGCGCCATCAGATCAAAAAGCTAAGTTCTAATCCTTTTCTTTATTTAAATTTTATTTTAATTTTTGCTTATAGGTTAAAATAAGGTTTACTTTAAATATCAAAGAATTCGTCATACACTCACCCTTATTTCTTTTCCTTTTAATTTTCAGGGTTCAGGGTTCGAGGGAGATCAAGACTCAAGATAAAGATTTTAAACTAATTATTGACCCTCTTATTTTCCGCTTTAATTTCCCCATCCCCGCAGGTGTTTATTGTAATAGCGTAGGAATTTACTTTTTGCCTTTAATTTCTGCCATTTTTACTGCGTGGTTAGTAAAATAGGGAGTGCAAGATTATTAACTGAACCTAGATCACTAATTATAAGATAAATAACTGAATTGAACCACGTTGCACCCACACACCTTTAGGGTAATCCCTCTGGTTGCCTTGTTGCCTTATGTTGTTGCCTTGTTGCCTTAATCTTGTTGCCTAAAAAATAGTCAAGTCCCTCGATTCCGAGGATACCTAAAGCAATCTTGCCTGTCGCCTTCAAAGTTATTGAAACTCCCTCGATGTCGCCTTATAAGATGATTGTCCCAATTGCTAAGGTATCCTCGCATGATGCCTCAAATGACTATTATATCCTCCCCTTAGACTACCTGCCCTCTTTATGGCAAGGGACAGTCTTATGGCGAACGATTTCTCGATGACCCTTAAACATCCAATTGAAAGACTTTCTGCCCTCTCATGGTATGGATAGATCCTTTCGCCCGAAAAGCTAAAAGAACGTTTTTTTCAAACTTAGGGAAGTTGCTACTAATTGCTTGCTCTTTTCAAAATCAAATCAAAAATACTTTTCCCACTCATTTTTCAAACACTTTCAAAACAAGGCTACGCTTATTTACAAGCTAAAGTCCTTAAACGAAGTTTTTCTATTCACACCTCATTTTCAAACATTTCAAACAATACAAAAGTGAGCTAAGCAATTAAGAGCCCATGGATAACCATGGATGCAAAGGGTGCCTCACACCTTCCCTTTGTATAATTTACCCCCCGAACTCAAAATCTTTTCAAAGGCTTTTTTCTGTTCTTTTAGCCTTTCCTATAAATTGGATAAAATAAAAGTCGGTGGCGACTCATGCTATCCGCAACATTTCGATATAAAAAGTCAGTTCACCGTATTACACTAACAAATAAGAACTTCACAGTTAAACGTGTTTGACTTGGAGTAGTATTTCGATTCGCGACCTTCTGGGAAGTTTCTCGAAAAGCGTGCGAGTAAGGGCAAAGTATGCTAACAAGATTCGTGTTGGTTTGTGAGGTCAGTTAGTAATTTTGAAAGTAGTCATGGGCATTATAAATGGTATTAGAGCATACCTCTCCCAGTATGATGTGGTTCGGGGATGAACCAAGCGGGAGCTGGTAGGCATGTAACACCCGAGGCCAACGAGGGCGGAGAGTGGTTGTAGGTGCATGAGGCATGACATTGAGATACTCCTAAGGTAGGAGAGGGAGACGAGTGGTCACCGAATTCACATCAGAATGAGAAGGATCTTGAGGCTGTATAGGTATATGACTATATATTTGAATGAAGGTTTATAAGGATTGAGTGGTACTATCTATACCAACAAGATGCATCTTTTTTTTGGTAGCCTAATAAATAAGAATTTCATAGTTAATCGTGTTTAACTTTGAATACTATTTGGATGAGTGACCTTCTGCAAAGTTTCTCGGAAAGTGTGCGAGTGAGAATAAAGCGTGCTAAAAAGACCCGTGTGTGTTTGTGGGATCTGTCAATATTCTTGAAAGTCGTCTGGGGTGTTACAAGCTGGTATGGAAGTAACACATGGATCCCATTCCTAAACAGACAATTTAGAGAGATAATGTAAAACTAGAGCTTGTTCACTCTAATATTTGTGGACCAATCAAATCAAATTCAATTGGAGAAAATAAGTACTTCATCACCTTTACAAATGATTTTAGTAGGAAAATTTGGATCTATTATTTGAAAGGAAAGTCTGGTGCATTTGATGCTTTCAAAAGATTAAAGGTAATGGTTGAAAGAGAATATAGTTTCTTAATTTTAGTAGAATTTTTTTAATGAAATAAATAATTAAATCAAAAAGTAGGGAACTAGGATTCGAACACATACTTTCTCATCGCACCCTTCCCTTGCTATTTCACTCAGGCCCTGTGTGAAATTTCTAAAATGCTTCATATTTCCATATATGCATCTCCGGATGCACCAAATCTCTATTTTAACCACAGGTTAAATCGGAGATTTATATTTGAAGGTCTTTGTAGGGTGTATTCGGAGATGCGCATCTCCGAATTAGAAGAGCATATTTAAAGCTTGCGCCAGACCCCTCCCTCTTCTCGTTCTTCATTTTTCAAGAATTTTTTTCTCTCTACCTCACTTTACCCATTTCCAATTCCAACTCAAGATCAAGATTCGAAGCAACATTTACTTGTAACCTGTCATTCTCAACTCCCTCTGACATCAAAGCACTTTACACCTTCATCAACACATTTTTGACTAAGTTTTAATGTAGCATATTTTGATTTTTGATTAATCTATTAGCTCAAATAGGCTAGTTTTAATGCATTAGAAAGCATTAGCATTTCAAAGAGTTTATGTATAGAATATTTTTATATGATTTGATGAGCTTGGAAGAGTTTGGATCGTTAGGACTATTACAGAAGCACTTCTGCCATTGAAGGTGGTCGAAGCTTTCTTTCGAAGATGCATCTTAGAAGTTTTCAGCTTCTGGTTTTCGAAGATACATATTTGAACTCTATCCTTCCTCATACTAATATCATTTGATAATTTTTTCCAAGACTATGGCTGAAAACAACGAAAGCTTGAGACTCGGGCGACCCACCCTAATAACGTATGCTCGTCGTGATAGGGTAAGTAGGCATGAATAGGCTAGATCCGTCCCCCCCTTAGCCTCACAGTACAGAGGCTTCGGCCTCTAGGAGTCGACTATCACAAAGGTCTGTATCCTAGAGTCGTGTGCATCATGATCAGGATGTCCCAGTTGCACCTCAGGTCCCACTTGTAGACCCTTTCCCAGGAGGGCTCATTGACACTTCTTTTTTGACGTACTTTAGAGAATATGTGGCTCCACACGTATGATACATAGAGGTATAATTTTGAATGGTGATATTTTAATTTGTAATCAAATTCAACTCATCTTAGACTATTTTATTTTATTTTTAACGGTAACATGAATGTTTGAAGCCGGTGAGCTATTCAAGAAAGATTCACCATATTTATCAGCCTGAGAATGAGTGGTTCAAAAATGCACTCCATAACTTTGGGCTTGCAGGTCATTGAGCTTCTAGATACACCACCATCAACCATGGCATAGAGGCTGCATTTGCTGAGAGATGGCTTAATAAAACATCATCTTTCTACCTACCCATCAGCAAGATGACTATTACATTGGATGATGTAACTTGTCTCTTACACCTTCCCATTAGAGGAAGGTTACTTGATTATTCTAAGATCACTAGGGTCGAGGCAGCAGAGATGATGGTGGTTTATTTGGGAACTGACCCTGAGGTAGCCATGAGGCAATGTAGTAGAACCAAGGGTGCACATGCCAAGTTCTCTTGGTTGGCTGAGTTGTATCACAAAAACTTGGAGTTAGCTGAAAACCCGGACGCCGATGGTCTGTGGGTTACCTACCACGGGGAGTGTTTGTTAGAACAAGATTTGTTCTGATCAATTATCTTAGTTTTGATGATAACAATAATATGAATTTTGCTTAAGATAAAATGGTACTCTAATCCAATGCAATTTCCTTTTCAGGAAATATATAAAGAGTACGCATAATTCAGCGCTCAGAAGCTTTGTCTCAAAGGGTTCAGCATGCAACATCAGAACATGGTCTGGCAAGACATCAGAAGATGGTCGAAGCAGAATCAGAACATGGGTCTATGGAAGCATCAGAAGAACAAGAGAACAGAAGCACTGAAGTTCTGATGGTATCACGCTCAGAAGCACTTCAAGGTCAGAAGATCAGAAGATGCTATGCACCAAGCTGTTTGACTCTGATGATATTCAAACGTTGTATTCACAAACATCAGATCAGAAGGAAGTACAAGTGGCAAGCTACGCTGACTGACAAAAGGAACGTTAAAAGCTATTCTAGGCTACGTCAGTAGACACAGCGTGAACAAGGCTCGAGGTAGTTGACAAAAGCGTATAACATTAAATGCGATGCTGTACGGAACACGCAAAGCATTAAATGCACTCAACGGTCATCTTCTCCAACGCCTATAAATATGAAGTTCTGATGAGAAGCAAGGTTAACGATTCTGCACCAAAACAACTCATATTAAAACTTGCTCAAACGCTGTTCAAATCAAAACTCAGAATCTTCATCTTCATCAAAGCTCACTACATTGCTGTTGTAATATATTAGTGAGATTAAGCTTAAACGATTAAGAGAAATATCACAGTTTGTGATTATCGCTTTTAAGAAGCATTTGTAATACTCTTAGAATTGATTACATTAAGTTGTAAGGAACTAGAGTGATCGTGTGGATCAGAATACTCTAGGAAGTCTTAGAGGTTATCTAAGCAGGTTGTAACTAGAGTGATCGTGTGGATCAGTAGACTCTAGAAAAGTCTTAGAGGGTATCTAAGCAGTTGTTCCTGGAGTGATCAGTGTGTGATCAGAAGACTCTGGAAGACTTAGTTGCTGACTAAGTGGAGAACCATTGTAATCCGTGCGATTAGTGGATTAAATCCTCAGTTGAGGTAAATCATCTCTGCGGGGGTGGACTGGAGTAGTTTAGTTAACAACGAACCAGGATAAAAATAACTGTGCAATTTATTTTTATCTGTCAAGTTTTTAAAGCTACACTTATTCAACCCCCCCCCCCTTTCTAAGTGTTTTTCTATCCTTCAATTGGCATCAGAGCGCCGGTTCTAAGGTGCAAGCACTTAACCGTGTTTAGAAAAGATTCAGGAAGAGAAAAACGCTTCAGTAAAAGATGGTTGATGAAAGTGAAAAGTCTACACCTGTATCTACATCTGGCTCTGCTGAGCAATACAACGGTAACAATGGTTATACCAGACCGCCGGTATTTGATGGTGAAAACTTTGAATACTGGAAAGATAAACTGGAAAGTTACTTTCTTGGTCTAGATGGTGATCTATGGGATCTTCTGATGGATGGTTACAAACATCCAGTAAATGCCAGAGGCGTAAAGCTGATAAGGCAAGAAATGAATGATGATCAGAAAAAGCTTTTCAGGAATCATCATAAATGCAGAACTGTTTTGCTGAATGCTATCTCTCATGCTGAGTATGAGAAGATATCTAACAGGGAAACGGCCTATGACATATATGAGTCCTTGAAAATGACTCATGAAGGAAATGCTCAAGTCAAGGAGACTAAAGCTCTAGCTTTAATCCAGAAGTATGAAGCCTTCAAGATGGAGGATGATGAAGACATTGAAAAGATGTTTTCAAGATTTCAAACTCTTACTGCTGGATTGAGAGTTCTTGACAAGGGATACACCAAGGCTGATCACGTAAAGAAGATCATCAGAAGCTTACCCAGAAGATGGGGTCCTATGGTGACTGCATTCAAGATTGCAAAGAATCTGAATGAAGTTTCTCTGGAAGAGCTTATCAGTGCCTTGAGAAGTCATGAAATAGAGCTGGACGCAAATGAGCCTCAAAAGAAAGGTAAGTCTATTGCATTAAAATCCAATATCAAGAAATGCACTAACGCTTTTCAGGCTAGAGAAGAAGATCCTGAAGAATCAGAATCTGAAGAAGAAGATGAACTGTCCCTGATCTCCAGAAGGCTAAATCAACTCTGGAAGACCAAGCAAAGGAAGTTCAGAGGCTTCAGAAGTTCAAAGAAATTTGAACGTGGAGAATCTTCTGATGACAGAAGATTTGACAAGAAGAAGGTCATGTGCTATGAATGCAATGAGCCTGGACACTTCAAGAATGAATGTCCAAATCTTCAGAAGGAAAATCCCAAGAAGAAGTTTCATAAGAAGAAAGGTCTTATGGCAACCTGGGATGAGTCAGAAGATGATTCAGACTCTGAAGATGAGCAGGCTAATTGTGCGCTGATGGCGACAGAAGATGACGGATCAGAATCTACATCAGAATCAGATTCTGAAGAGGTATTTTCTGAACTTACTAGAGATGAGTTAGTTTCCGGTCTAACTGAACTTCTGGAACTCAAGTCTCAGATTAGTCTCAAATACAAAAAGCTGAAAAAGCTATTTGAATTTGAAACAAAGAAGCTTGAGTTGGAGAATTCTGAATTAAAAGAAAAACTTTTAAAATTATCCAATAATGTTGGATCTCCTTCTGATTCAGAAAAATCCACTCCTAGTCTAAACCATATTTTGAAAGAATATGATTTAAGTTTCAGGAAGTTCTTATCTAGAAGTATTGGCAGAAGTCAGCTAGCTTCTATGATATATGCTGTGTCAGGAAACAAAAGAGTTGGCATTGGTTTTGAGGGTGAAACCCCATACAAACTTGAACCTGTTGATGAAATGAAACTCACATACAAGCCATTGTATGATCAGTTCAAGTATGGCCACTCCCATGATATTAGGCACACTTCACATGCTCAAAGTTTTCACATAACACACACCAAAAAGCATGTGACACAACCTAGGAAATATCATGAAACTCACATTAAAAATTATCATGCTGTTACTCCTTCTGCTTACAATGTTAAACCTAAGTTCAATCAGAACTTGAGGAGAACTAACAAGAAAGGACCCAAGAAAATGTGGGTACCAAAGAAAAAGACTATTTCTTTTGCAGATTCTCTTGGTGACAAAGAAGATAAAAGTCAACATGACATGTCTCCTGGACTCAAGTTGGTCTCAACACTTGAAGGGAAGAAAGACTGTCTTCCAAGTTCTGGTACTTAAATCTGTTGAAGAAACTTTGTCTGAAGGAGATCAGAAAAGATAGTTTATCAGTCTTGAAATCATTTGTCTTGTTTGTTTCTCAAGCAATGGTGTTTCGTTCTTGAGTATTCTAAATGCTCTAAATGCTACAGAATATACAAAATTGAAACATTGATTGTGGACGAATCAATAAACATCTGGTTTGATGATAAACTTGTTTCTGATGAAACAAAGCAGCTTAAGGATTTCTGCAGATACAATTTTGTCGTATCAGAAGCTGCAGAACAAAGAAGTGAACCTCCAGAAGCTGTGTATATCAGAAGTAATGGATCAGAAGATCATTCAGATTTATATCAGCACACTTCAGAAGGAATGTTTCCAGAAGAGAAACTTGATCAGATCAGAAGCAGTGATCTGAATCTGAAGGCGTAAAGTCTATTCTGAAATTTACAGCTGTCATCTATTATCTGATGGTGAACACGTGTCTGTACGGTTTGTACAAAGCGTGCAGTTGAAAAGACGCCGACCTAGGTAACTGTTTTAAATCATTTCATTTACCACGTTCTCTCTCCTTACGTCACTCATCATTTAATAAAATTGATTTCTTTTGATTCTGGAACTGTTCAGTTTATATTTCTTATTATTTTCCTTTTCAAATCCGTCTCTATATATTCTTTTCAAATCATATCTTACATCTTTTTCGCTCCCTTGTCTCTCTCTCTCTCTCTCTCTCTCTCTCTCTCTCTCTTTGCATTCTCTCGTTTGAAAAGTTCTTAGCCGTTTTCTAAAAACCCTAATCGAAAACCCAGTTCGCTTTTCTTGTTCGTTTTTGTTCATTCTGCATCCATGGCTGCCTTCTCATCCCAAAATGCTGAGTCATCTGTTCCTCATCATCTCCAAGAAGAAACTTTGCAACTCACCCCTGTTGTTGCATGCTCCATTCCTAAAGATGAATTGGAAGTTCTGTGTGAACTCATGGTTGATTTTGACAACATTGAAGAAAACCAATTTCACCTTAAAGAAGACATCATCTTTCAAGGATGGACCTCGTTGTTCGCTGAGTTCGTTGGTCCAGTTTTTCCGGATCTTGTCAAGGAGTTCTGGGTACATGCTGTGGTTGCTCCAAAATCTATACTTTCTTTCGTCCATGGAAAGTTTGTCGTTATTACTGAAAACATCCTAAGAATGATGTTTGATCTGAAAAACCCTGAAGGGGTTTTTGAGCTTGATCAAAGGGCAGATATGGGAGATGTCCTATCCACTCTTTATCCAAATGTCAAGAAAACAAAATACGTCAAGGAATTGAGAGATGTCTACAGAATCTGGACAAAGATCCTTCTTGGGTGTTTCTACCATAGGAAATCAACACATGCCTCGGATTTCATCAGTAATGATCAAAGGTATATTCTTTATTGCATTGCCACTCAGAAAAAGGTTGATGCGATTTACATTATCTTCAACCATATGTGGAAAGCAGTAAAGGATTCCAGAAACGCTTTCAGAAAAGAAAATGGTGGAACAATCATTCCTTTTGGTAGAATTATTACAAACCTTCTGGTGCATTCCAAGATTGTTGAGAGTCTGGAGTCTGAAGGCATTATCAAAAACCTTGTTGTCACCTCTGGAGCCTGTCTGAATGCTTTTTCTTTGAAGAAGATGAAAATTATTGACACTATCCTCAAAGTTCCTCAACCTCTAGCTGGAACAAGAATCAGAAGAAAACCAGTACTAGCTGACTTTGAAATCTTCTTCAATAGTGAGGTACCTGAAGTCAGAACTAAGTATCTGAAGTCACAAAAAGAGGATAAGAGTCTTAAAGATCAAGACAAAGGTGCTCCTATTAAAGTGAATCGTAAGAAGGAAGAAAGGACCAAAAGAAAGTTTGATCATCCTGCTGCTACCACCAATAAAGAAGTGGTCCCAGAAGAAGTCATTGCAAAGGTTGCTAAGGCTGTCTCTGCTGATTTTGAGAAGAAAAAGAAGGAAGCTGAGAAAAAGAAGAAGAAGTCAAATAACAATGCTGAGATTGTTGAAGTTGTTGAGAAGAAGAAAATCAGAAAAAGAAAGATGATTCTTCCAGAATCTGATGAAGAAAATATCTCTCAAGAGGCTGAGAATCAACCAGAAGTTCTGGCATATGTCAGAAGGAAAGAAATCGCTAGCGGCAAAACAAAGATTATTGAAGAGCCGAAGAGTAAGAAGCAGAAGAAGACTGAGGATGTGGCCAAAGCTTTTCTGAGAGGTTCCAAAGGTATATGCATTTCTGAACCTGATTCTGTTCCTGCTGTTCGTTCAGAAGTTGCACCAATAGAGGTTGTCCCCACACCTGAACCAGAAAAAGCCACATCAGAATCACCTGCCCTTGTCCATGTTCCTACACCTCCATCTTCTCCTATAACCATTCCTTCCTCTCCACCTACCATAAATCCTGTTCTGGATATACCACCCCTTCAAACTCTCTTTCCATCTCAACCTTCTCTCAATGCCACCCTTGAACATACTCCCTCCACCTCTCAAAACAATCCTTGTGATTCTCCTTTTCCAACCTCTGCATCACATGAGCAGCTGCTCCGTGATTGCAACTACACTCCCAAGCCTCGTCCTGAAGCTGAAGTGGTAGTGTTAGATTCTGATACTGAAGCAGAATCTTCTTATAGGTTGGATAGAGAACCTCATCCGTACTTCACTTCCAACCCTGCCTTTTCAAAAACCCAAATAAAATTCCGCCCTGTATATCCTATTGGTGTAGTTTTTGAAAACATAAAGAGGAATCTCAGAAGTACCTTTGATACTCTCAGAATTGCTGAAAGTTCTGGATTGAATGATGTTGCCATGCGGAACTTCTGGAGGATCTTTCGCAGAGAATCAGATGCTCTGTTTTTAGAACTTCAGGAAGCCTGTGTAGCTGCTGCCCCACGGCCTCGTGGAATTCTGAGGAATTATGAAGATTTCTGGTTTGCTAGTCTCAAAGGTAGACATCTGTTGGAAGAGAAGCCCTTCTTGGATGAGATGGAACAATTAAGATTGGCTGCTGCATTGGAAGCCAATCCTTGCAGGGAGATTGTGGTCTGGATACTTCAATACCCTGTTCTGCTCGGAGATTTCAAGACTCTCTTTGACTATCTGAGGGAAAACCCGTCTAAGGAAGACCCAAGCTTGGTCATTCCAGAAGTTGTTGACCCACCAGTAGTTGAAGGTCCTTCTGCTCCCAGGAATCTAGCTGCCATTCTTCAGGCACTTGAAAATGGAGACTCGGAAATTCCTGCTGCAGAATATGGAGATGCTTCTATGCAAGAAGCAGATGCTGAAGATCATGTTGCTGAATCAGATCCTGTTGAGGAAATCCCTGCAAATGATCTATCTATGGAAGCTGCAGATCAACATGTCATCCCTGTGGATAGAAGCTGTGAAGCTTCTTCTGATGAATCTTCTCGTCTTGCAAGGACTCTGGAAGAAATTCAGAAAAGACAGGATGAGCAAAGCTCACTCAATGCTGAGTATAGCGCTTTCATGGTGAGGCAAGAAGGACACAACAATATGGTTCAAGAGATGCTGACCAAGATCTTGTCAAGACTAGGGCCATCTTAGATTGAGTCTGTGTTGTTTCTTTCTTTTTGTTGCATCTGTCTTTGTGCATCTGATCTTTCTTGTCTTCATGTACTTCTGTACCTGCTGTTTGCACTTCAATGAAATCATCTTCTTCCTCCGTGTGTTTCGTTTTGTTTGTCTCTGAATCTTTAAAAAAATTCTTTTTGATGTTATGACAAAAAGGGGGAGAAGATAAATGATAATGATAAATGATTTGATTAATCTATCAGTTGCTGGGTAAAGCTCCCACATATTCACTAACAAGAACTGCAAGTTCTATATGGTTTAAGTGTTTTGCAGGTATAAAGAAGTGAAGAGAATCTTCAAAGCAAACACAAGAAGCAAAACCATGGAAACTGAAGCAAGCCGAGTGCTGTCAAGCTTCAGAAATCAGAAGCAAGAAAGAAGAATGAATCAGAAGCACTGATAATAGAATTTGATCCATATTTGTCTATTTGTTCTGACAAAATTCTATTTGCTCTGATACATTGTTTTAGCCTATATGGCTCTGATACATATTATGTGTTCGAATATACATTTTATGTTCTAACTCGTTCATGCTGACTTTTGTCATTTAGTTTTTGTTCTGTAACATTTCAGGATGTAAAGATGCTCAGATGATGCTCTGGTACATTCAACAATGTTCTGATACAAATCTAGCATGAAGTGATGTTGGTAGAAATTCAAAGCTCTGAAGCTATCCGAGGGAAGCAGAAATCAGAAGCTGCGAATGTTCTAAAGATCCAGAAAACTCAAAGTTCTGAAGCTGTCCTAAATGGAAGCAGAAATCAGAAGCTGTGAATGTTCAGAAGATCAAAGAAAGTCAAGTTCTGAAGCTGTCCTAGATGGAAGCAGAAGTCAGAAGCTGTGAATGTTCAGAAGATCATTGAAATTCAAGTTCTGAAGCTGTCCTAGATGGAAGCAGAAATCAGAAGCTGTGAGTGTTCTGGGGATCTAAAGAAATTCTAGTTCTGAAGCTGTCCAATGGAAGCAGAAGTCAGAAGCTAGGAATTCTCTGAAGACAGAAGCTTATATGATCGTCTCTACCGAAATAATCAGGGAAGTCTTTTAAAGTTCTTCGAGTATTTATTTCAGGGGGAGATTATTTATCTCAGGGGGATATTGTTAATCTCAGGGGGAGACATATTCATATGCTTATGCTATAGCTGTGTAATTTGTCTTTTGCCGTCTGTTCTTTCTGATCGCAAATTCATATCATTTATATATGTTTTTGTCATCATCAAAAGGGGGAGATTGTTAGAACAAGATTTGTTCTGATCAATTATCTTAGTTTTGATGATAACAATAATATGAATTTTGCTTAAGATAAAATGGTACTCTAATCCAATGCAATTTCCTTTTCAGGAAATATATAAAGAGTATGCATAATTCAGCGCTCAGAAGCTTTGTCTCAAAGGGTTCAGCATGCAACATCAGAACATGGTCTGGCAAGACATCAGAAGATGGTCGAAGCAGAATCAGAACATGGGTCTATGGAAGCATCAGAAGAACAAGAGAACAGAAGCACTGAAGTTCTGATGGTATCACGCTCAGAAGCACTTCAAGGTCAGAAGATCAGAAGATGCTATGCACCAAGCTGTTTGACTCTGATGATATTCAAACGTTGTATTCACAAACATCAGATCAGAAGGAAGTACAAGTGGCAAGCTACGCTGACTGACAAAAGGAACGTTAAAAGCTATTCTAGGCTACGTCAGTAGACACAGCGTGAACAAGGCTCGAGGTAGTTGACAAAAGCGTATAACATTAAATGCGATGCTGTACGGAACACGCAAAGCATTAAATGCACTCAACGGTCATCTTCTCCAACGCCTATAAATATGAAGTTCTGATGAGAAGCAAGGTTAACGATTCTGCACCAAAACAACTCATATTAAAACTTGCTCAAACGCTGTTCAAATCAAAACTCAGAATCTTCATCTTCATCAAAGCTCACTACATTGCTGTTGTAATATATTAGTGAGATTAAGCTTAAACGATTAAGAGAAATATCACAGTTTGTGATTATCGCTTTTAAGAAGCATTTGTAATACTCTTAGAATTGATTACATTAAGTTGTAAGGAACTAGAGTGATCGTGTGGATCAGAATACTCTAGGAAGTCTTAGAGGTTATCTAAGCAGGTTGTAACTAGAGTGATCGTGTGGATCAGTAGACTCTAGAAAAGTCTTAGAGGGTATCTAAGCAGTTGTTCCTGGAGTGATCAGTGTGTGATCAGAAGACTCTGGAAGACTTAGTTGCTGACTAAGTGGAGAACCATTGTAATCCGTGCGATTAGTGGATTAAATCCTCAGTTGAGGTAAATCATCTCTGCGGGGGTGGACTGGAGTAGTTTAGTTAACAACGAACCAGGATAAAAATAACTGTGCAATTTATTTTTATCTGTCAAGTTTTTAAAGCTACACTTATTCAAACCCCCCCTTTCTAAGTGTTTTTCTATCCTTCAGTGTTCCCTGAGGTGATGCTTCATGTTCTTGGTTGGCACGTCCATGTTTGTGGACAAAAGTGCAACCTACGTGGATGTGGCTTACCTCAAATATTTCATCGACTTGGAATCCATTCTAGAATAGAATTGGGGTGCCGCATGCTTGGTTTATCTATACTATAACCTGAGTGAAGGTTGTAAATGGACGACAAACTACATTACAGGCTCGTGTACCCTACTTACGGTAATTTCCAAATCCCACTATAAAGTTACAAACAAGTTTATTTTCACATTTGTTACCAATATTTTTTTCTTTTTTATTTTCAAGGATGGATCCTTTGCCTACAATCACCGCATTCACAGGTTTGGGGTTGACCCTGAGTATACGGAGGATTATCCATTTGCTTTTTGATTTATCCCTAGTAGAGGAAATAATGCTATCCTACTATTTTGTGTATACATTGATCGAGCTCAACATGATGATGTCGTCTAGATGCCATACAGTAGTCACCGAGATAGAATTCCATTTTATCACATTTCCTTATATTCTGGATGGCTGGCATGTAGGACTAATATCATGTGCAAGTATCTATCTGAGCGCTGCATGCAGCAATTTGGGTACGTCCAGATCATCCCAAGGTCCCCCATCCATGCTTCTCCTATCACTATTGTCCGCAGAGAGTTAGATGATATTCTAGCGAATTTTGAGGGTCTTTTGGTACCAGAGTTGTACCGGAGTCCCGGACGCCGATGGTCTGTGGGTTACCTACCACGGGGAGTGTTCCCTGAGGTGATTCTTCATGTTCTTGGTTGGCACGTCCATGTTTGTGGACAAAAGTGCAACCTACGTGGATGTGGCTTACCTCAAATATTTCATCGACTTGGAATCCATTCTAGAATAGAATTGGGGTGCCGCATGCTTGGTTTATCTATACTATAACCTGAGTGAAGGTTGTAAATGGACGACAAACTACATTACAGGCTCGTGTACCCTACTTACGGTAATTTCCAAATCCCACTATAAAGTTACAAACAAGTTTATTTTCACATTTGTTACCAATATTTTTTTCTTTTTTATTTTCAAGGATGGATCCTTTGCCTACAATCACCGCATTCACAAGTTTGGGGTTGACCCTGAGTATACCGAGGATTATCCATTAGCTTTTCGATTTATCCCTAGTAGAGGAAATAATGCTATCCTACTATTCTGTGTATACATTGATCGGGCTCAACATGATGACGTCGTCTGGATGCCATACAGTATTCACCGAGATAGAATTCCATTTGATCATATTTCCTTAAATTCTGGATGGCTGGCATGTAGGACTAATATCATGTGTAGGTATCTATATGGGCGGTGCATGCGGCAGTTTGGGTACGTCCAGATCATCCCGAGGTCCCCCATCCATGCTTCTCCTATCACTATTGTCCGCAGAGAGTTGGATTACATTCTAGCGAATTTTGAGGGTCTTTTGGTACCGAAGTGGTACTGGAGTTATACCGGAGTCAGGAAGCCATTTCTAAGTGGCATTATATTGAGGGTTACATGACATGGTTTTATTTTGTGTCACACTCATACATGACACTAGACATTCCTGGCATCCTCCTCGACCTTCTCTTGAGGAGATTCTAGAGAATGATAAAGACAAGGATGATTATGCCATTAATGTCTTGTCGATTTGTCAGAACATTATGCGGATGATGGGAGAGGGCATTGAGTTTGAGTTGTTTGAGAGATATGGAGATGAAGCGGTTGACCTAACATGTTCCATTCTTATTGAGGCAAGGAATGCCTTGGGTTACCGTAGGCAAAGGAGGAGGAGTGTAACACCTGAGGCCAACGAGGGCGGGGAGTGGTTGTCGGTGCACGAGGCATGACAATGAGACACTTCTAAGGCTGGAGAGGGGGATAAATGGTCGCTGAATTCACATTGGAATGAGAGGGATCCTGAGGTTCTGCAGGTATGGGACTGCATGGTTGAAGGAAGGCTTATAAAGATTTATTGGTACTACCTATACTAACAAGATGCATCTTCTTCAGTAGCCTAACAAATAAGAACTTCACAGTTAAACGTGTTTGACTTGGAGTAGTATTTGGATTTGTGACCTTCTGGGAAGTTTCTCGAAAAGCGTGCGAGTAAGGACAAAGTATGCTAAAAAGATTCGTGTTGGTTTGTGAGGTCAGTTAGTAATCTTAAAATTAGTCATGGGCATTATAAATGGTATTAGAGCAGACCTCTCCCAGTATGATGTGGTTCGGGGATGAACCAAGTGGGAGCTAGTAGGCATGTAACACCCGAGGCCAACGATGGCGGAGAGTGGTTGTAGGTGCATGAGGCATGACATTGAGATACTCCTAAGTTAGGAGAGGGAGATGAGTGGTCGCCGAATTCACATCAGAATGAGAAGGATCTTGAGGGTGTATAGGTATAGGACTATATGATTGACTGAAGGTTTATAAGGATTGAGTGGTACTATCTATACCAACAAGATGCATCTTCTTTTTGGTAGCCTAATAAATAAGAATTTCATAGTTAATCGTGTTTAACTTTGAATACTATTTGGATGAGTGACCTTCTGCAAAGTTTCTCGGAAAGTGTGCGAGTGAGAATAAAGCGTGCTAAAAAGACCCGTGTGTGTTTGTGGGGTCAGTCGATAATCTTAAAAGTCGTCTGGGGTGTTAAAAGCTGGGTGTTAGGATTAGGCATACTTAGAAGAGTATGTTTTTTTATTGTATTTTGTCTATTTTTCATGGACTTGTAGAACAATTGTTGTACTGTTATATTCTTTTTGATATTGGTTTCTATAATATTTGGTTTTATTAATGCATTACTTAGTTCTACAATTCTTTCGTTTTTATTAATAGTTGAAACAAATAAAGGCAATGCTACTCGAATTAAAATTAATTTGGATTGTTAACACCACAATGTTATTAAACTGGTTCTGGAAAAAGACACATGCAAGAATTCAGAGATGCATATCCGAATTTACTAAACAATAGTTTGAGTATACATATCCAAACTTATTTCTTAAGAAATTGGGTGGCAGTTTGATTTAGTATGATCGAAATACTTCAAAAATGTATTTGCGAAATTATCTTAGGATGTATTCGAAGATGCATCTTCGAACTAAATTTTGCAAAAAATATATATATTTTGCACTCCCTTCATTCCTATTTTTAAGCAAATTTTAACTTTTTACATTCATTGAATAAACGATGTATCTAGTCTTTATATCATCCAAATATAGTATTTATTTAATGAATCTAAAAAATTAAAATTTACTTATAAATAGGAATAGAACGAGTATGTTCAGAGATGCATCTTCGAATTCACCCAAGAATATTTTTGAATTTTCAAAAGTGTGTCCAATATAGCAAAGGTGAGATGAAAAATTGTATTTTAAAGACCCTCTGCGATGGGTCTGGTTGCACACCCATAAGACGGGCGCTATGTAAGAGTATTCGGTGTATATTGTAGATTTTTTACCTAATAAGAAATATATAGATAAAGAAATAATTAATAATGTTAAATTTTTTAAAAAAAATCTTATAAAAAACAAAAGGATATAATATTTAACGATGGAATTATAGTATTTTTTTTTGTTAATAGAGGTAGTATAAGTTATTTTGTTTCATTACAATTTTATGTCACCCAAATAGAATTTGTTTTCATTATTTTATATGAATATAGTGACACCAAGGAGTAGTGGTCTGAGAGAGCCTGATTTCTCTTTTTAATGTTCCGATAATTAAGAAACTATTGTCAAATTGACCTACTTTTTACAGAACTTCCATTTCATTCATGCATAATATGATGATAATGAAATCCTTTTCTTTTTTTTTTTTTGATTTGGTCGTGGTACGGATTTGCGCAATCATATAAGCTTCCTTTTCTTTTTTTTTTTTTGATTTGGTCGTGGTACGGATTTGCGCAATCATATAAGCTTATTAACTAATAGTCATCCACTTGTTAAGTTCGGTTTGGTTCTAATTAATAAACTAATAATCTTTGGACAATTAGCCTTTTTGTTGACCAATTTTTTTCTTTAAAAAATGGTTTCGAAGTTCATATGAACAATTAGAAAAGTCAAACGGTATGATATTGATGATACAAATATGTTATTTCAGATTTAAACCTAAGATCTCAAATCTCATTATACAAATTTTTAGCAATTATTTTATTTTATTTTTACAGATTCAAAAAAAGACAAGTGACATTAATCTATATTATCTTCTATTGTCTCTTTAGGACCAACTATCCACCCATACTACTTTAATTGTTCTTTTGCAAAGGGACGAAACCGTGGAGGGTAGAAGTTGGTTGCCTCCTGCAGCAAGGTCGAATAATTTAGGTGTTCATGTTCGAAGGATCATGCCTCATCAAAAGATAAAATCCAATTTTTTTTCAAAATCAACTTAATGATGAAGCTAAGAAAAATAAATAAGAGATATGGACAAGGCACATTTGATCTAGATAGTGAATTCCACCCATGTGAGATATTCCACTACGGTCCCAACACACCCAATTGAGATGAGGTTTTTTATTGTTTTGTTTATTGGAGAATAAAGACTACAACTTCATGCATTATCTCTCTATGCATTCTATGGTGCATTGTATCCTAGCTACCTCACTAATTCTTCTTTCTTATCATTCTATTCCAATTCATATAAATATTGTTATATGTTTGAATCTATATATCAACAGATAAGTTAAAACGTACCTAACTATGTGTCCTACATGTGAGGATTTGATTATTTTGATGATAATTTATGAAAACAACCTATTTATTTTATTTTATTTAGGTAATTATTTATGCGATAAAAAACACATTTAATTTCGGTTAGGTATGAAGTGTTATTTCAGTTTCAAATATGAAGTAACGAATGACGTCATAAAAAGTGCGTCATTTTATCTTTCGATTTTAATTTCATCGATGGGTAATGTGTAAAGGTCATAGGTTCGATCTCCAGAGAAATTCTTTTTGAAATTTTAATGGCAAAAACACATTTTCTTCGATTTTGATATTTTAGTGACAAATAAAACATCTTTCACTTTGATTTTGACATTCTACCAATAGATAAAACACGACTAGTTTATTATATCTAATGTGGATTGCGTATCTCATTAAGTCTTAATTGAACATATAACTTCTCAAATTGGTTAGGAAAATAGTTATATGAACTATTGTATTATATTTGAAGAATAACTTACACTAGTCAGTGATTTTTGAGCATCCTATAATCATCATTCATCTTACGTCTTTTTAATGGTTAGAATCTCTTCAATGTTTCGAGCTCTTTATTCAACACTTCACTTTCTACTAATTCATTCTTGAAAGCATAAAATTTAATGTTTTGTAAAATGAACAAGTATGGAAGAAAGTTGAACGGAAATTAGAGCTATTAGAGAGATTTTAACTATAAAAGAACATGACATAAATGATGAGTTGCAGAATGCTCAAAAAAACATTAATTAGTGTAAGATATGTTTCAAATACAACATGATTTTTCATGTTATTACTTCCAAAATTAATTTAATAGGTTTATTGTTCAAAGAGGGGTTAGTGAAACAAATAATCAACATTAGATGTAATAAACTCAACTCGACATAATAAGATAAGAGTTGCATAAAATATCACAAAAACATATTCTCAATATCAATCTTTATCTCAAACTCAATAGCAACAACAAAACTATAACATATACCTTTTCATAACTTTGGGAAGTAGAACAACTAAACAAAAACAACTATAATAACATTAACAACTCAAAAACAACAACTTACAGTAAACAACAACTAATAAAAACTATCTCTCGACAAAACTACAACAACAACATCATCAATAAACATATCATTAATTTGTTCAAACAACAACAACAAGATTAAACATCTAGGGTTTCGAGTCTCGACAACAACAACAATATTAATGTAACATGAATAATGATGTTTGAAGTACCAAATCTGTGAAGACGAAGTGAAAGAAATAGTTTGAGTCTATCATTCTGGCAAGTATCGAACGAGAGCCCTAAACACATATCATCTTTGTACTGAGGATAATATGTGTTTAAGGCTCTTCGTTAGAGTTCTGGCTGTCTTATTTTTAGGCAATTGAAAATGAATGCTACATGTTATGATATATATATATATATATATATATATATATATATATATATATATATATATATATATATATATATATATATATATATATATATATATATATATATATATATATATATATGTGTGTGTGTGTGTGTGTGTGAGAAACAAACTCATCTTGGTTGAAAAACAAAATAGAGGCGAAAAGTGACTTATTTTTAGATTAAAATAAATTATTCCGGAAGACACCACTTTTAATGAAATAAAATCATAAACTAAAGTTGTTGGAATTTAAAGCATGTACCTTGAATTAGTTTATCCTTCGATTTAAAACTAAAATCGACAGAATAGATTATATATTTTTAAAGAAAAAAATATAACATGTCTAAGAATTATATCTCGATTTTTTGATATGTGAGATAAAATCTTTATCGTAAAATATATTATTTATAATAGTATATATTTTTGTTGTATTTTAGTTTAACTAATTTAAATTTATTAAAATATATAAATCTTATAATTCCAGTGTATGTGATGTTTTCCTAGTCATAGATATATAAATAATGCTATGAGTTTAAAATAGGAGATCCTCTTGTTTTGTATTTTTTTTTTATGACGAAGTATGGTCACTTAGTTAAAAAGTTATCTTTTTGGTTGAGTTCAAATATTTTTATTTGGAAATTTATCATTTTTGTATAGAATATGTTGAAGATATTTTATTAGTTAATGTGGCATTCGTGATGAGAATTTGCTATCTTTGATTATGAATATTGTATTAAAGAAAAGTAAAAAAGAGTACATAAACATTAAAGGAATATCAATCGTACACATAAGAAACAAAAGTAATAAGTCATCTAAAAAGGTAGTAAAAAAGACAACTAAGCAATACAAATAATCAGCTAATTCGAATCCTAAAAAATTGGGACACTAAAAAGAACTACCATCACCGTCATTGTCAAGACACCACTGAAACGAATCAACGATTGAAGATCAAGAGGACAAGTAATCTAAATTGAAAAGTCGAGTTCAATGAAGGCTAGAATGACATCCATAGCCCCAAAATAGGTAAGATGGTAACCCATCACACCGTTATACGCCTGAGTATCTCAGAGGCTCTTGCTCCAATCTAAGAGTGTTAAGTGCCAAATTGTAGTTATTTTGTGTATATAAATAGTGGCACTTATCGATACTTTTTGTTAATACCGTTTGAATAATTCCCCGTTTTTGTGTATATTTGTATCGTTTGTGTTTTGTTACGTTTTCGTGTAAATATATACCGTTTGATAGTTTTGATGTCTTTTTGTAGGTATTTATGCGTGTTCGGAGCTTCGAGGAATAAAGTGTCGAAGACACGGTGGCGGACGCGTTTTTAAAGAAATAAAAGTTGCTGTTCTGTTGAGCCCGCTTAGCGCGCTCTTGTGGCGCTTAGCGCGGTCTGGAGATTTTGAAGACCAAGACTGGCAGAAAGTTGGGCGCTTAGCGCGAGTTTTTGGCGCTAAGCGCGCTCTGGCGGTTTAGCAAAAATAAAGGGCAGCCCGCTTAGCGCGGTGGGCGCGCTTAGCGCGGTCTGCGATTTTCAGTTTTGTATATATGTTGTAAAATCACATTTTTTTAGGTTTTTTATCACCTCTTCTTGACAAGTTGAGCTCTGATCCTTTCTTGGTGGTTTAGAGGTTTAGGAAACACCATTGGGTGCGACGTCATGTGGATTGATCATGGATCTGTCTCGATTTCATTGTACCGGTGAGATCTTTCCGGTTCATCTTCTCTCTTCCCTTTGTTTCATTCCAATGGTGGGTGTTGTATGTATGTTTCTACTCTTATTGTACGTATATTTGTGGATCTTGGGATCGTTTATATATTCGCTTTACAAATCATTGTTGTTGTTCTTGATCTTTTTGCTTAAATGCTCTGAATTTGTGTTGTTGCAGACATGGACACCATAGATCTAGATTAGGAATGATAACTGTTAGTTTCTGGGTTGCAGACATGGATTTAGGACTAACAATCGTAGTGGGTATCGAGTCTAATGCCTCCGTGTTGTTTGTGTCGGTGGAGAAATCGCTGATGTAAATAGCACGGTTGCGCTTTCGTCGGTGTTGCAGACATGGACACCGATGTGGCATCTCGAGTGATGCCCGGTGATGTTGATGCGTATTGTGAGTGTCGAGCGGTAGATCTTCAGATTTAAGTATTAGACGGGTAGAACGAAATGCAATTCCATAACTATTTCTCTTAGACTATTGAGATTGTTTATCTGCTTTTATTTACTTTTCCCGCATTTACCTTTCCGCACCCAAATCATGAAACTTAGAACGCGAGATAGTCGAACGGCAGTTTTTCTCACCAATCTCTGTGGACACGATAATTCCCGGATAAATATTTCCAAATCTTTTGTTGCTTACCCAACGGTTTTATTTTTCTGTTTTTCTGTAAATGAGTTGTGTAAGTGTTAAGTGGAGGCCGCACTAGAAATTTTGGTTTTCTGGACTGGTTTTTCTCTTTCTGGTGTAGCGCGTTTAGCGCGCTAGACCGCGCTTAGCGCGATCTGTAGCTTTTGGCTAATGAATTCTTTTTAATGATTCATTTGCCTCGCCTTTTTCCCACTTACACCAAGGCTTTATAGTTTTGTATTTTATAGTTATAATTTTAATTCTTTTGTTGTTGTTTAGACTCAAATTTTGGCTCGATTACTTGAAGTCGTATTTGGTAATTCTTCAATTTTGATTGATTCAACATGCCAATTGTGCGGTAATGATTGTTCGAATTTGTACATTGCAAGGTACTCGTTTATCGCTTTCTACAGCTTAACATGTTTAGGAGACTTTTCATTTGTACAATTTTCATATTATTCATTCTTTTTGCATAACTTGTTCATGACTTGAATCACATTAGTTTCCCCTTTTTACCATAAATGTGAGGTGGCTTTCCATTGTGTATGTATGTGAGTGACCGACATTTCTTGTTTTAACTGGATATTATTATGTTTAATCTTTCGTCTGTATTGATTTTGTGAATGCACGAAAGTGATCAAGGCACTTGTTTGATTTTGAGCACAACTACCATAGCTAAATATCAATTCACCTTGTGAGTGTGTGAGCATTAGTAACCCCCTTTGAGCCTTTTTGTCAATATCCATATTGTTTTTGCTTAATGTTTGTCTATGAGCGTTTGGTTTTCAATTGTGTTTGGATATTGATTCTTTGTTTCTTGAACCCTGAACTATGATTTATAGTTTGAATTTTTACCTTGCCTTAGAAAGTAGGGAGTATTCAATGTATATTGTGGTTGGATTCAAGTTGGGGAGAGGATGTTTGCTTACTTATATTGTGGTTGGTGTGAGGTTGTGAAAAGAAAAAAAGAAAAAAAATTGTGAAAAAGAAAGAAAAAAGAAAAAAAATTGGAAAAAGAAAAAAACCAAAAAGAGTTGGGAATAAGATTGTGCTAATAAGTATTGGGTTTGGTGTGAAACATGTGATGAAGAAGAAAGTTTGATTGAAATTCCTTTGTTTGAAACTTTGTGGAAGTAATTACTCCCTTAGGTTTAGGCAAATTTTTTGTTTCGATTAGCTTTAGGAATTATCACTTGTTTGTTAACCGAGCCACATTACAACCTTTAAAGCCCTTGTGATTCGTGCCGTTGCGTTTTCGATACTATTTTTGGATGAACGCATAATTTTGTCTTTTGTTTGCAAGTTTGTCGGGTGTGTGTCATAGTCCTCACCTTTCGGTGTTTTTCATCTACCGATGAGTTTTTGCTAGGCGTGATTCATTATTGAGCTTGTTTTGTTTTAGAATGTTTTGTATGATTTTTGTACTTAGGATCCGTTTCATTTTCATGTTGTCGTTGTAGGATTGTGGTAAGTATTTACTTTGTTGGTACGTTTTTGTTTGAACCGTACAAATGTTTCGTTTTTCCAAATCTTGTTGATTCTTGATTCTTTGATTTTTACTTTTGCGATTTGAGTGTTTGGCCTTGTTTGAGGACAAACAAATTCAAGTTGGGGAGAGTTGTTAAGTGCCAAATTGTAGTTATTTTGTGTATGTAAATAGTGGCACTTATCGATACTTTTTGTTAATACCGTTTGAATAATTCCCCGTTTTTGTGTATATTTGTATCGTTTGTGTTTTGTTACGTTTTCGTGTAAATATATACCGTTTGATAGTTTTTATGTCTTTTTGTAGGTATTTATGCGTGTTCGGAGCTTCGAGGAATAAAGTGTCGAAGACACGGTGGCGAACGTGTTTTTAAAGAAATAAAAGTTGCTGTTCTGTTGAGCCCGCTTAGCGCGCTCTTGTGGCGCTTAGCGCGGTCTGGAGATTTTGAAGACCAAGACTGGCATAAAGTTGGGCGCTTAGCGCGAGTTTTTGGCGCTAAGCGCGCTCTGGCGGTTTAGCAAAAATAAAGGGCAGCCCGCTTAGCGCGGTGGGCGCGCTTAGCGCGGTGGGCGCGCTTAGCGCGGTGGGCGCGCTTAGCGCGGTCTGCGATTTTCAGTTTTGCATATATGTTGTAAAATCACATTTTTTAGGTTTTTTATCACCTCTTCTTGACAAGTTGAGCTCTGATCCTTTCTTGGTGGTTTAGAGGTTTAGGAAACACCATTGGGTGCGACGTCATGTGGATTGATCATGGATCTGTCTCGATTTCATTGTACCGGTGAGATCTTTCCGGTTCATCTTCTCTCTTCCCTTTGTTTCATTCCAATGGTGGGTGTTGTATGTATGTTTCTACTCTTATTGTATGTATATTTGTGGATCTTGGGATCGTTTATATATTCGCTTTACAAATCATCATTGTTGTTGTTCTTGATCTTTTTGCTTAAATGCTCTGGATTTGTGTTGTTGCAGACATGGACACCATAGATCTAGATTAGGAATGATAACTGTTAGTTTCTGGGTTGCAGACATGGATTTAGGACTAACAATCGTAGTGGGTATCGAGTCTAATGCCTCCGTGTTGTTTGTGTCGGTGGAGAAATCACTGATGTAAATAGCACGGTTGCGCTTTCGTCGGTGTTGCAGACATGGACACCGATGTGGCATCTCGAGTGATGCCCGGTGATGTTGATGCGTATTGTGAGTGTCGAGCGGTAGATCTTCAGATTTAAGTATTAGACGGGTAGAACGAAATGCAATTCCATAACTATTTCTCTTAAACTATTGAGATTGTTTATCTGCTTTTATTTACTTTTCCCGCATTTACCTTTCCGCACCCAAATCATGAAACTTAGAACGCGAGATAGTCGAACGGCAGTTTTTCTCACCAATCTCTGTGGACACGATAATTCCCGGATAAATATTTCCAAATCTTTTGTTGCTTGCCGCTTTACCGCTCCAACAAAGAGCAAGGGGGAGAATTTCGAAAAATGAGACTCAACTCATTTTCAAGAAAGATGTGTGTTATGACTGACCCCATGATTAACAATCAAACTCTTTTTACAATTTTTTTATGAGACCTCCAAATAGTCTAAATCACTGCATAACAAATCGAAGTCTGGTCTAAGAACTGATACTTACCTATATTAAACCATTCAAGACCCTTAAACTAAATAATAATGGAATGAGAAATAGCCACATCTATACCAATCCACATAAAGAATTTATACCAAATAGAAAATGCAAACCCGTAAGATACAAATAGATGACCAACTAAATCGACCTGAGTAGAGCACAAAGCACAACCCATAACAATGAGATCGATTAAAATCTTACATCGGAGAAGATTATATCTATTCGGAATCCGACCGTACAACAACTGCCAAGAAAACATGATCACTTTTGAAGGAGTCCAACCACATCAACCCTTGGCTGGAAATTTAATGACTCGATCCACCCCAACAAACAAAAAATAAAGAAGCAAAAAGATAAATATCACCAAAAAAAGCGCCTTAAATATCAACCTTATAAACCCAAGCATTTTACCGATGATGGGTAACCAAACCAGTCGAGTAAAACACTAAACTACTTTTTTTATAAGCAAAAGATGAATATAACAAGGCACAAGGGGTGCACAACCCATCAATACAACAAGAAATAAACGCTGGTTACAAAACCAGAAAGGGACTAAACAAAACAAAAACCCGGAAAGGCATTTCAATGCGCCCACAGCAAATTTCCCCTCGCCTTATAAACCTCTAAAAACCAATCCCACATAACAACTTTAATCATTCACAATCCATAAAAATTGGTCAAAAAAACCCCATTAAAAAGAATCAAGTTTCTACAACTCCAAATCGACCAACAAAAAGCAAGGCCAAAACTCCAACCTCTAAAGCTTTCTACCTCCAACAAGGAGCCCAAAAAACCAAGAGATCCACACGAAGCCATAAACAAAGCTTGTTCCACCACCGTTTAGAGATTGGACACCCACCAAAGAGATGCTGTAAGTCTTCTTCATGACCAAAACATAGCGGGCACACTAAATTGTGATCCCTAAATATAATTCCCCGCTTAGCTAGATTCGACCGAGATGGAAATCTATTCAAAATCAACCTCTAACTGAAAATCACAATTTTACTCGGGATTTTCGCTTTCCATTAACTCTTGAATACCATACTTTGTTGTTGAACCAACAAACAATCTGCAAAATTTATGGATAAAATGAAATCATAGCAAGCCTTAACAGAGAAACCATTCTTATCCCTCCACCACACGAACCGATCACAAAGATTATAAGAAATTTGAATCGCCTACTAGACATAAAGCAGGGTCGGAAGCTGCTCCAACACTGCCGCGATAGCCTCCACAACATCCTTGTAACTGAACAGAACTGGCTGCCACTCCCATCGGGCAGCCATCCAAACACTCATATCCGACACTTTTGAGCGCACATTCAAAGCATAGTGAAATAATGATGGAAATTGTGTGCGTAAAGGGGCAGCCCCTAACCAATGATCATGCCAAAAATCAATAGACTCACCATTATCAAGTTTGCACACAATTGACAATTTAAACCAATTCTCTGCAACTGTGTGCTCGTTAACACCAACCCCACAAATGCCACGCCACCAAATTGAAGCTTTAGAATTTATGTTACCCGAACCATCATTGAGCATAGATCTATTGATCTCACTGTACCTGCAAATAAGAAGGTTAGTCCAAAAAGAATTTTCCTCATTAAGAATCCTTCACTTTCATTTACTAATAAGAAGAGCAAGTTTGAACAATCCACAATATTTGACACCTAATCCTCATTCTTCTTTAGGACGACACACTCCAAAGGTTACTCCACAAACCATCACCAATCAATAACGTGTCATCAGTAAACTACTAGCCAACTCTTCCTCTAAACCAACAAACTAATTCCACTTAAAATCAAATCCACACCCCTTCAACCCACTACCCCACTTTTTCTACCATCTAAAATTGCAGCTCAGAAATAAAAAATTAGCCTTCTAAAAACCACACACAAAAGGGTACAATATTTCCATACATCCTATCAAAATTGAGTTATCAAACCATTTTCAAACAACTTCCTAATATCATATGCAAACTAATAAGGAACGTTCTTTACCTTGGGGCAAATGAGGATAAATCTTTTCTTAATTCAATAAATTACTTCTAAACTACCTTGTAGAACTCTTAAAATAAATAACTATTATAAAGAGGATATGAAATATTAATTAGAGATGTTGCATATTTTTTTAAAAAAATATTATTTTAAAAAGAAACCATTTATCCTCCGCAATTTCAAAATAAATTAAATTATTATTTTAATCTTTTAAAAAATTTCTCTTAGGTTTTGATTGAGAATTTGGAGGAAAAAAATGGAGAAAAATTTGAAAAGTGAAGGATTGAGTAAAGAAATAGAGGGATTTAAATGAGAAGGGTTTTGAGAATTTATTTTTATTCACAAATCAAAATTCTCCTAATATGAGAAAACTAAAAATTTGTATTAAATTAAGAATTTGGAGGGTTTAGACAAATTATTCAAATATAATTTATTTGTTATACTATTTCAAAAATTAAAAAAATATTAATGATAAACAATCTTTTGTTGTTTATACAAAAAAAATGTTGAAAATTTCTCTATATATTTTTAAAAAATTGCTTTTTTAAAACTCCCAATTTCCTTCTCCTTCAAACTCCCAAACAAAACATAAAACATCTTTTTAAAAAAAAAGTATTTTCCAAGCGTTATGTTTTTATACCAATCTCAATCATCGTTTCGTATTTCAATTTTTTTAAAAGCAAACTCTCCAACATTTGTAAAATTTCAAACTCTAAAAAATATACTCGAATTTCATATCGTTTCAATCATTAAATACTTCCCAACACATATTTTCTCGTTTATCAACATTTGATATATGGGTTGAAAAACATCTAGTTTCTTAACCGCTGATTTAACAGCATCTTGTTCCAGTATAATTGAAAAAATTTATTATGAAATAAAATTAAAAACCACAAAAGTAACACTACCAAGATTATTTCAGGATTGCTTTTCAACCTACCACACGAAACACTTGGGAAAATGTATGTCATGCTATTTTGGAGACAATACATTAAATTAAAAGAAACAACGAAAAAGAGATTTGGAGTTACTTTATCTATGTTTTGAGACATAAAATGAAGTTGATTGTATAAATATAAACGTATAATTGTGTGTTAGAAATAAAATTTCTTCAATAAAGAAGTTTATGTTTTTTTAGTGAGTTTGAGTAATTGTGTTGAATAAGTTTAATGAATTTCTAAAATCGGATAAGTGTTATATGGAAACTTGATGAGTAAATGCCCGAGAGAATTCTTTTGAAAATGGTTAAAATTGGTAAATCAGAATGTCCTTGAGCATAAGTGATAGAAGGTCTCGCTAAAGCATTAACACTATTGTTAGCTTGATACCGAGTAAAAACAACATGAAAGTTGTTGTGAATTGTGAGAATAAAACTGTTAACACAGAAAAACAGTATTGTTCTGCGCAATTTATTAGAAAATGGAAAGACCAAGTTTATAGACTTAACAATACAACTGATTACCTAGAATGTAGGAAACTGACTCACACTAACAACACATCCTAAATGTGAGTAAGAAAATAGGAATTGAAAGCAACACTAATTAATAATAAAAACTGACAGTGAAATAATTCTAAACTCAAACATGACTTATTCAACAATTCTTCCCTTAAACTGCATGATCCTTGTAACAGTTTATCTCAGACCCATCAATCATTCCTAGAGCACTTAACAGATGTTGGAATTCTTCAACTTTAAGTGGCTTTATCATGATGTCTGCTAACTGATCTCTTGTACTACAATAATTTAGCTCAATAACACCATCATTACATAGATTTCTCAATAAATGAAACCGAACATCAATATGTTTACTTCTTCCATGCAAAACTGGGTTTTTGGATAATTTAATTGTTGAGACATTATCATAAAACACCACAGTAGCTCCTTCTTGACAATGACTTAGATATTCCAAAATTCTTCTCAGCCAAACACATTGACAAGCATATAACGCAGCTACTATAAACTCTGTTTCTGTTGTGGATAAGCTAACAACCTGTTGTTTCTTTTTTTTTTTGACTAACAACCTGTTGTTTCTTTGACACCCACGAAATCACACCACCTCCCAGCAAAAAAGCATAACCCGAGGTGATCTTCCTATCATCAAGGTCTCCTGCATAACCATTGTTGGTATAAGCAATTAATTTTTTATTTCCTCCAGCCTTATAGAAAATTCTCGGATTTTGGGTGCCTTGTAGATATCTCAAAATTCGCTTTGTTGCCAAGAAATGACTCTCCTTTGGCTCTTCCATAAAGCGACTTATCAAACTGACAGAATATGCAATATCTGATCTTGTAGTCGTGAGGTACATAAGACTTCCCACAAGTTGTTTGAATAGAGTCGTATCAACCTTCACTCTTCTGTTTTCTTTTAGTAATTTGTTTCCTGAAGCTATAGGACTCTTCACGGGATTACAATTAGACATGTCAAATTTGTTTAACATATCCTAAATATATTTCTTTTGCCCAACGAAGATACCATTGCAACCTTGTAAAACTTCAATGCCTAAAAAATATCTCATCTTGCCTAAGTCAGTCATTGCAAATTCTTTCATCATCATAGTTTTGAACTCTTGAAACATTGACATATCATTACCGGTATATATAAGATCATCTACATAAACACACAATTAAAATTTCACCTTTCTCTTTCTTCTTCATAAATAAAGTGTGTTCATGTGAACATTTCATAAACTCATTGGCTGCAAGATAAGATTCCAACTTGCTGTACCAGGCTCTAAGAACCTGCTTAAGGCCATGCAAGGCCTTCTTAAGCTTGTATACTTGATGCTCACATCCTTGAAATACATAACCTGGTGGCTGCTCTAGGTAGATTTTCGTTGATTGCTCCATGTAAGAAAGCTAATTTAATATCAAGTTGATGAATACCCCACCGTTTTGTAGCTGCTAATGCAACAACAATTTTGATGGTTTCAAGATGAATGATCGACGCAAATATCTCAGTATAATCTATGCCTTCCTCTTGAGTGTAGCCTTTTGATACGAGTCTAGCCTTGAATTTGTCAATCTCCCCTATCTCCTTCAGCTTAGTTTTGAAAAACCACTTGACTCCTATACAACTTTGCAATTTGGTGGTGGATCAATTAGCTCTCTTGTAGCATTCCTTCGAATTGCTTGAATTTCAGTATCCATTGCATCCATTCAATGCTGAATTTTGTATGCTTGTTTATATGTAAGTGGATTTGATCCTGCAAACATGGAAAAATTAATTGCATCTTCCTCAATTCAATCATCACTACTAACATAATCTTTCATCCATATTGGTGGTCTTCTAATCCTCCCTTCAGCTCGATTTTTCGAAGCTCTTGAAATGGTGGAATCCAACCTATTTGGAGTTGATTTTGGTGTTGCATCACTTGTAGTTGTTGTTGTATCATTATAATTTTTTGGACTATCTCATTATCTTTTTGACTAGATTCTTCCAAAGGATCCAACTCCTTTGTATAAAGTATAATGTTTGTTGCTTTTTCTTCACCCCAATCCCAGTTAGCACCCTCCTGGAATTTAACATCTCTACTGATCCAAATTTTCTTCTTGATTGGATCGTAAAGTTTATAGGCCTTAGACTCCTCACTTACACCCAACAACACACATTTGATACTTCTATCATCAAGTTTGCTCCTTTTCATATCAGGTACATGAACATATCCAATGCTGCCAAAGATTCTAAAATATGAAACAGATGCCAAAAATTATATATATATATATATATATATTATTTATTTATTCTCTAATTTTAAACTAACCCTAGAATCCTTTAGCACAATTTTTAACTAGCACCAAGGTAGTCGTTTGTATTCCTAGAACCCTTAATTTTATGGTTGATTGTGAATAATGATTTAATCAAAATCCGTTTATCAGTATTGTTATGCCGAGAGGATTAAGTTTTTAGAAAAAACTTCTTAAATCCCTGACATGTGTTTTGTGGGATTGGAAGGATATTACATAAGGTTGATTTAATGTTTTACTAAGATTATAGTACAAATGAAACAACTTATAAAGAATAATCAACCTTGTTATTATACAGAGAAGTGTGGAGAAAGTCTTAAGTTGTTGAAAGAGAGGTTGACAACCTCACTTGTGTTAGTTTTACTATAACTATAGAAACGATATGGAGTTTACTAAAAAACCAATGACTTATACTTCACTTCAATTTAAAATTCATGATGGGAATTATCCCACGTATAACCTGAAGCTTGCAATAATGATTTTTTGTTTTGAAGATTTAGAGGCGTTACTTATATTTATGCATATTCTTAATGTTAAACAATCATAGAAGCCTTAAATACCTATTTGATGAGAAATATTTTGAACAGTAGGCATATAATAAGGATAAGGATGCTCAAGGATTTGTATTTCACACTATAATATCACGGGAAAAGAGAATATAGTGGAGGACGCGCCAAGTAAAATGAATGTTTTGACATCATTAGTATAAATGGCTAGTATACAAAAGTTATGAGATATGTTTTGATATCTACATTTGACTATGGAGAACACACCAAGAGCTTTGAAGTTGAGAATGATTATTTTGAATAGGTTATCCATACACTTCCTCATTTTTTTATTAAATGTCGCTTTGAGAAAAAACTTTGTACTAAATTATAATGATGTCAGATTTATGTTTTTAAAAAACCTATGAATATGTTATCCATACATATGCATATATATTAGAAAAAAGTTAAATAAGTTGGTCTATATATGCATGTATATTAGAAAAAAAATACTAAATAGGTTGGCCTAAATATTCATATATAGGCCGACCTATAAAACTTCTTAAGTAATATGAGTTAATTGAAAACCTTAATGAGAAAGAGACCTTTAAATAGACTTTCATGTCAGCCCAGACTTTTAAAAAAGGCCAGGTCAGACTAAAAAAGAGAGTCTATAATAAATCATAGGCCATACTCAAATCTTATAAATTTATTGTAGATCAGACTCAGATCTTCTAAAGCTTAAACTATTTCTATCCCTACGTGCTAAGAGTCAATTAAAAAGAGAATAATTAAGCATACATTGTGACAAGGGAAGTATGGAAAAAAACCCGGCTCACCTAAGGGTTCGGCTAAGCACCCGGTTCATTTCTAAGCCGATCCTCGGCGGCCCGGTTGATTGCTAAGCCGAAGTGTATTTGTTGGCACTTAGCACAAAGGTTGTGATTCTGACTGTCTGAGACGTATATACATGCAGAACGAGCAGCGAGAGAGCGAGTGAAAGAGAGAAATAGCGCACATTTAGGGTCTTGGTCTTCCCCAATACGATATCCCAAGGTGAGTGAATGAGTGCGTAATCCACTGATTTCATCCCATTTGATTTTCTTCTCCGAGTTGCAACTACGCAGTTGAATTCGGAGCTCTCTCTAAACCCGAAATTTCATCTCGTAAATGACGATAACGACGACGAAAATTGTGTGTGAGATAGAAGTGTTTTTGTCATTTGCAGGGAGCGAGTGTGAGAAATTTAGAGAGAGAGGGTTGAGAGATTCACGAAGAAGAGTTCGAGAGATTTTTTTTCCTATTTATTTTTCATGTTTTAGGGTTTTCACTCTCTCTGTAGCTTTAGATTGCGTTTCTTTGATCCCAATTGAATTTTTTCATGGAGCAGCGAAAGCTTATGGTTAGTTATGCATGTTGAATTGAAAATCCTGTTCTTGAAAATCTTGCTTCGAAAAAATTACGAATTTAACTTTTTGTGCTCATGAGAATTGTATCTTAGGTTACGGGTATCCCGTGGGACGTTGATAATGAGGGCTTGAAAGAATATATGAGCAAATTTGGTGACCTAGAAGATTGTTATGTTATAAAGGTTAGCTATTGCTTTCGGTTATTTTTTTCCTGTTATTCTTGAGGAAGACCTAGAAAAACTATAAGAGAAGTCATTAAGAAAGATCTCGAGATTAACGATTTGGATAGAAGCATGGTTCTTGATAGAACATTATGGCGAAAGTTGATCCATATAGCTGATTCCACTTAGTGGGATAAGGTTTGATTCTGATGTTGTATCTCTTGCTTCCTTTTCATATTTAATTTATGATTTGCTGTGGTACTACATTTTCATGCTCCAAGCTCCATTATTCAAGTGTTTTGGAGAGAAAATGTGACTGCCTTATACTGCAATGATTTAGTGATTTTCATGTAATGCTAAATTTCATACTTGCTTTCAAGTTTTAGAGAGGCAAATTTTAATCTATTTATGTTTGTATTTTAGGAGCGGTCAACTGGCCGGTCTCGCGGTTTTGGATATGTTACATTTACATCAGTGGATGATGCTAAGGTAATTGTTCTACACACAAAAACACACCTAGCTATTAGCTGGTATTATTTGAGAAGGTAGCTTGAATATGCTAAATCCTAAGTTGCATCACATCTAAATGCAGAATGTGCTATCCAGTGAACACATTCTGGGCAATAGGATGCTGGAAGTCAAAGTGGCCACACCAAAGGTTTTAAGACGTATACTATAAAATTATGATTATTAACTTCTAGTCTACTCATTAATGGTATACTTATAAGTTATATGGAATATTGTGACGGTGTTGTGGATTGTACTATTGATTCTTGGCATGCTTTCCTTTTAAATTAAAGGAGGAGATGAGGGCACTCAAAAAGGTTTCCAGAATCTTTGTGGCAAGGATTGCCCCATCAGTAACAGAAGCAGTTTTTAGGAGGTATATTGAGGGTGATATCATCATTAAAGTAATTGGGAGATTTTCTTTGTTGTGGACGTAGTCTCATTCTCTTATATAAATTTCTGAAGCTGTGGAAATGGATGCATTATTTACTATTTTAATATATTTCTTTCTCTCTTCCCCCCTTTGCAGTCATTTTGAGAAATACGGTGATATAATAGATTTGTTTATGCCAAAGGTACTTTCCTCACTTTGATGGTCAAACATGCGGAGTCAAATGCTGCTGGCTTGTTTTATGCATTCTTTGTATGTGATATAACATAATGTTGATTGCAGTTGTTAGCTATATGATTACATTGCATTAGTATGCATATACGTATATTATATAATGTTTATTGACATTTATTTATTTTTATTCTTAACATATTATTTATTTCCAACAGGGTCGAGGATCTAAACCACATCGAGGAATTGGTTTTATCACTTTTGCAAGTGCAGGTTTGGCCATCATTATTTGTCTGTGCTACAATTATCTGCATATTGTAACTTATGTATTTGTCTGAGGCAACTATCCTTGAATTTTATTGAATAATAATACCGTGATAATATTGGCAAAAGACAGTTTTGTGAGCTCTTCTGTGTTCTGAGATAGGGCTGCTATACCTTTTTCTCAATATAAATAAATAAAACAAAGGGTGTATCATTAAATATTCCAGCATCTGTTTTCACTGGACCTGAAATTGTTGTTACATACATACACATGTATGATGTATCTAGTATTGAACCTTATATATTTTTTTGTGGGACATATTGTTGGTTCTTAGAACTGTAAGTATGGGGTACTTGGTTAAATTGTTCTCTGTATTGTTCTTAAGAATCAGTAATTTCACTCTGCATTTGGAATATTGGTATTTCATATATAAATCTTTTCTGACCATTTCTTTATAAAAGTTTGCCTATTTATTAAAAGTTATGGGGGTAACTTTCTCTAAGCTTTCTTGATTACAGAAGAATTGTGAATGTCTTCTGTTTTTGGTTTTTATATTTTGCTCCCCCCTCCCTGGTTCATGATATTAATTTTGAAATCAAATAGAAAATGACACGATGTATCAATTTCTGTAAGCCTATAACAACGATATTTGTGTTGCAGATTCTGTAGAGAGCTTGATGAAAGAAATCCATGAACTGGGAGGATCTGATTTGGTGGTTGATCGAGCAACACCTAAGGCAATATTGTTTAGAGCTTATTCATTCTTCATTGCATTTTCTATTGAAGTAATTATATGTTTGTAGCAGCCATGGATTGCCCGTAAAAGCATGGCTATATGCTCACAATATAAAGCTACTCGGCCTAATAGTTCAAAACAAGTGGTTAATAACTTTTAGGCAGTGTTGTAAAATGGCCAAATGGCGTGGCAATTTTTTTGACAACTGCCATAGGCGGTTTGTGAAGGGATGTCTGCAATGGTGGTGCCATAGGACCCAATGGCAATGGCATGTTTATACAGAGGATTTTTTGCCGTCCATAATCTGCTATTGACAGTATTGATATTAAGTGAAAAAGAAAATGGAAAAAAGTTAATTCATATGGAAAGATAGATAGTCAAGGTTTTTAAAAAGGATAAGTATTTTAAAATGAAAATTATGGAAATATTTGGTGGAAGATATGGATCCTTATCTTGATGAGATAAAGTCGAAGAATTAGAAACCACGGTGTACAAATAAATGCCGAGGGAAATTGAAACACTAACATACTAAGAGTCAATAGTATAGTTTATATTTTATCACTAGGTCAGTTTCTCTTCTTACTCTGGGCATACATTTGGTGCTTCCCCTCTTATGATTATGTCATTTGGTGCTTCCCCTCTTATGATTATGTCATTTGTATGCATATCTTCTATTTGATTTGTCTGGTTCTGTCTCATACCAGCTAGCTTTCGGACAATTTGTTACAGCCTGCTGCTAACTATCTATTAACCTGGATTTTTAGGAAATAATTTATTTATTTCACTGTCGTCGCCATAAGTAAGTTATGAGTTCACAGTTTAATCTATTTGATCAAATCATGGATATTTAATGCATATGCTCTATGTCCAGATTGATGGAAAATGATGAATTAGGATGAATTGGAATTGAACCATTAAATGTTTAGTGCTCTATAGGTTGGATTCTCTAAAATAGGATAAAAAGAAATTGAACATGATGGAATGGATTCCATTCCATCCAACATCCCACCTTTCCCCCTCCAATTTGGATGAAATTAAGCAATTTTTCAAGTTCTATCTTTAAAATATCTCAACAATGAAAAGACAAGTTTATTTTGTTTTGTTCCACTACTGTACTAACCCTTCCGTTCCACTCCTCTACTATCACTTCACTTCCTGTTAGATATCTAAGCATATAGCCATAATGCATATTTTACAAGGATACTAAATGGCCTGCCTGATATGAAAAAATTGTGAATAATAATTAATAATGATTTGGTTGCAAGTGTTTTCCAACATCCAGAAGCAGGACCATATTAGCCTAAAGGGACTAGATTTACTTCAAACTAACTTAAGGGACTGAAATTGTGTATAGTCCAAACTAAAGGTGCCGGAAGTGTAATTAACATCAACTTAAAACCAATTTTTTTATAACAAAAATAACCTTTTTCAGGTGTGTTGTGAGTGACTCCTTGTTTGTATGTAAATTCAATTAAAACCAACTCACAAATATTATGTAGGAATACAAAGGCTTTCACTTTCCATTGCACAGGGGGTTATATATGAATGGCAAACCAAAACTAGAAATTGTTTCTAGCTTCATAATTATCTTTATTTTTTAAAAATTTCAAAGTTTGTAGTTTAGCCTTTGGTCTTTACCAATTATTGTTTCTTCACTTGTAAATATCTTCATTTATTTTATTGTTGTGTTTCCTGCTTGCTTGAGAGCATTATGTTACAGTTTGTTATTGTTGATTATCTATGACTCACTGGCACTTCATTTTTCCTCCCGTGTCATACTTGACATGCTCCAATATGCTGCCGGCAAATCAGATACTTTAATTATAAGTAAATTCCAAAATGTTCTCAATACGGCATCAACAAGCACCCGGCATGCCATTGATGTGTTTCACTCTTATTGTGAATATATTAATATTAGTTTTCATTTTCACCCATAAGCATTAGTTTGATGATGGAGAGATACCCGATCATACATGTCTTTTGTTATGACTTTTGTTAATAAGATGTTATGTTATTTTGGCAGGAAGATGATTTCAAGCCAATTGGCAGAACCAGAACGTCACAAGGAGGATATGGTGCATATAATAATGCTTATATTTCTGCACCAACTAGATATGAAGCACTTGGTGCTCCGACTATGTATGACCATCCCAGTTCAATTTATGGAAGTAAGCATGGAAACATAGATATTAAATTAAAATTATTAATTCTTAAACAGACATTAAATTAAAATCATTAATTCTTGAAAGTTTCTGCATACTGACTGCTTTAAACTGTAAATTAGGGGGAGAGCCTGTTCGTGGAATGAGCAAAAAGATTTTTGTTGGCCATCTTCCCCCGGAGGCAACCACAGAGGATCTTCGCCTGTATTTTGGAAGATTTGGCCATATATTAGATGTTTATATTCCTAGGGTAAGATATCAAATAAAAGATATACAAGTGTTAAATGCTGGCTAACCCATCTGTCTATTTTTATCCAGGATGTCAATAAATCTGGTCATAGAGGCTTTGGTTTTGTGACTTTTGCGGACTATGGTGTTGCAGATCATGTCTCTCAAAGATCTCATGAAATTTGTGGACATCAGGTACTTCAATTTGGATTTTCTTCGGAAACTTGACTTACCATGCATTCCTTATTTCATATAAACTTATATACAATTGTGTGTGTGTGAATCTTTGATTTAGTAATGATTTTATTTCTTTGCATTATGCTCCTGCAGGTTGCCATAGATTCAGCTGCACCTCTTGATGATGCAGGGCCTAGTGGCAATACTATGGTGACTAGTATGGATTCTTTCAGGGCATATGGCGCTCCTGCGAGGCCATATTTTGATCATAGTCCTGCGAGGCCATATTTTGATCAAAGTTCTGCAAGGCCTTATTTTGATCGAAGTTCTATAAGGCCTTATTTTGATCAAAGTTCTATAAGGCCTTATTTTGATCGAAGTTCTGTAAGGCCTTATGTTGATCAAAGTCCCGTGAGGCCTTATGGGAGGATGTACGATAACTTGGATCTCGACAAGGTGAGTATAGACTATATATCTTCATTATTATTATTTGCATTGCTGAGAAAATCTGAGAAATTAATAGAAAGCTGAAGAAAACCGGCGAGATTTGAGAGAATCTGAAATTTGTATTTTCTGAACTCTGAAGACTTAGCTTGCAACTGATTAAAATTCCTAGTATAGTATTTTTAGATCAAGTTGATAGTCATAGTTAACTGTTAGACTGTTACTGAAAAAAATCTGATTACTAAGCTACAATAAGCTCATCATAACACATTAAGTGCAGTTGATTATTGGCCCGGTTTGCTCCTATGAGCCAGAGACTCATTTTGCTAACAGAAACAGGAGAAATACAATTAAATAACATAAAATACTAATTGACAGATATACTTATGATACACGTGAATGATTTTATAACTGGTAAGAAATGGTAAATTAGGTTGTATATCAAGAATTTGCCCATTTTATATATTTTTTGGAATCTACTAGACCCTTAATATGTGTTGTTTCCCATCGTGCTCATTTTGCAAGTGAACGAAAATGCTTGTGTTTTTAATCAATATGAGAAAGATGGGGGAAATAGTTTTTTTGAAGCGTTTCTTGGATTTGATGTAAATGAATAGACAATACAAAATATTGGAATACCGAGTCTAGTTGCATGCTTCTTGCTTTCGGCTATTTATTAAGGAGTTCTAGCAATCCACTCTAAATTTTGTGGGTCTCACTAAATTATGTATGTTATATGGTGGGATCCATATGGATTTAACCAATAAAAAGCATGTATTGCTGCTAACATTACTGTTCATATTTATTTCTCAGTGGGGTTATGGAGTTGCTAGTAGAAGACCATCAAGAGCAGATTGGAGGTATAGACCATACTAGGATAGCATGTTGCCACATAAGCTTTCCAATTTTCCAAATGCTACTATGGGTCTCAGGAATTGATGTGAAGGTCTTTATCAAGATGGTTTTAAAGTATCATCAACACTTAGAGTTGGATTTTACATGATGCACTAATTCAGATTAATTCTTTTTTGCCCACTGAACTTTAATCTTGTATTCACTTGTAATAGTCAATATGATTAAATTATAAATTTTGAAAGGCATGTTTTTGTTATAAGAACTCTTGGCCTATCATTTTGAAAGTTGTGTTTATGCCAGTTCAATATATTTCAATTTATACTCGCATTGTGTTGTGGTTAGTGTCAGTACTCAGTGGCATACCTTAAGAATTTGTAGAACACATTTTAAATATATTAATTTCAAAGAAAACTGGTCGCAGTGGCTAGAGATACACTTTCCTTTCATGTGGCTATGGTCTATGGCAGCACATTGTCAAAACACCTGCTGCTAGACTTGTTCTGTGTCTCGATCAACGAACAACAAGGTGCGTCCTTGCACATCCTCGAAAACATGTTTGTCTATGAAGAGTCAAAATATTTAAAGAAAGTTTTGATCGCATAAATCACTGAGCTTTATATATACAAATAGCACAACTAGGTACAAAGAATGATGTATTGTTGGGGTTTCTAACACATGCCAATTACATCAATGGGCACTAAGATAATGTAGAGTATTCTTTTATAACCTGGTACAAACCTCAATGATTTCATGGCATGTACAACGAATAGGTCACTGAGTTTGGCTACTGAAGCAGCTGCTTAGAGACCTTATCTGGACATATTTAGGGAATGAAAATACTTTGCAAATCTTGGAAGTGTGATGTTCCTGTTGTACAGGTACTAAGCTTCTCATACTTTCTGCTTTCAACTGCGCCCTTCTAAGCTTTTTCAGAATCTTATCCATCGTTGAAGATCTTTTCTTCTCCAATTTCATCTGTGTCAACATTATCATGAATTCATGATCAGAAAGATATCACAACTGCCCCTGCTGTTGTTATATAGGGTGAAACCTCCTTTAATAAGCTTATATCTTGCTTGTAATCACATGATAATTCGAATACTACTATTTTGTGTCTAATTCTCCACACTAGATATACTTGATACGAGAAACTAAAGTAGACAAGTTGTAATGAAAAAATACCTCGAGTTTCCGCATTGCAGCTTCAGCTTTTGCTTTCTGCAAATTCTCCCAAGCAGCGATTTTGGCTTCCTCTCTCCGTAACCTGCGTCAAAGAAAGAAACTCCCGGATGAATGAATCATTAATGGTGATCTAAGGAACAGAAAGCATAATGAGACCTACTTGGAAGTGTCCAAGGTTGATTCTTCAATATCCCAATCTGAAACTTGAACACTATTCTCTCTCAATTCTGATCTATGCATTAAGTCATTTTTGATCGATTTGGTTCCATGTCTCTTGGATCCCCTCATAACAGTAGCTTCACTGTCAACCTCCACATCTCTGACTTCTAGTTTAGGATAATAGCAATCTTCTTGATCTATGGCCGAAGTGGCAGAAGATTTCGGAGATGAATCTACATCATTCTCAGTTTCTGTAGGACTCATTTGAGTACCTTTATCATATCTTGGAACAAGAGATCTCTCACTTTCCTCATTTCCATCATGTTCCTCATAATGGCGAACAGAAACAGCAACAGGTGCCAACACTCCTGTTGAAAAAGGTGAGCTAACCATTAAATTCCTCACAACAAAACCTTGTCTCAGTTGTTGCGCCAAAGGTGAATAGTTTGAGTAACAAGCCACTCCAGGAGGAAGAGGAGGAACAATTGGACCACTTATTGACTTGGGTCTTCGTTGTTGAAGCTGTTGTTGTGTACGTGAGTTTCTTCTGCTATCAGCATATGATGCTGAAACTGGACTACAAATCCATCTCTCAGCTTCATCCCATTTCGATGGCATTGTTCTTCCACCACTGAAAGGTGTTAAACCTGACATAGTGTGTCTTCTACTGCCGTTGTCGTTTGTTTGCTTTGATACTCTCTCTGAGCTCCATCCCTTGTTGTTCTCATACCTTCTTGTTCTCTCTCTGTAATACGGTGCTCCTGGACTTGGAAAAGAACCCATATTGTTTGAGGAAACAGAAGAAGAATCCTTGTTTATGGCACTCACTGTGTTAGAGAGTTCCATTTGATTACCGAGCCACAATAATCGCAGTACTAAAAAGGAAATTTCTCAACATGTTTTGGCCCTACCTATTCTTTTTATAAATATTTTGTTATACAAATACTAGTAATTAAGGGTTATATTAATTATGGGATAGAGACAGAGACCAAAACTTTCTACTTATTAAAACACTTTCACTATCTCTTACTTTACCAATAGAGTCTCACTAAATCTAGAATGGATTGATATATTTAGAGGTAACAATCAGACATTCTCCAAAAAACTCACAAATAAATGGGATGAATATAATCGAAGGAGCGGATCTAGGGTGGGTGGGGTAACTCAGCTGACCCTTGTTAGTTGGGTTAAGAGAACTGTTGGTTTAGAGTTTAACTCCTGATAGCGGAACGTTGCAGACATATTAGAAGTTGGTCTATGATTTAACTCCTGACAGCCGAACGTAGCGGACATATTAAAAGATGCAGGGCTAGAATGTTGATCCCCCTAAAAAAAATGCGAGTATACAGCGGAACATAGTGGATATATTAGAAGATGCGAGGCCAGAACGTTCATCCTCCTTGAAAAAAATGAGTATATGGCCGGACGAGTCTGTTTTGCCACCGGATTACTACTTTTTTTTTTCTTACTTTGTGTTACCTGATATATCCATCATAGTGTACTTAAATCTGATCAGATTCGTTGTACAAAAAAGAAACAGTGAAAGATTTTGACCGGTCATGAGGCGTGACACAAACAAAATTAAGTAGTAGTGGTTATGCAAAAGGACAAAGTAAAAGGGAGTGACAAATAGTGATTTGAGTATTATATGTAAAAAAGTAGAGTTGATATTTGTCGTGTTGCATGGATCGGTGTTCGGTTTTGAAGTAACGTTTTGTGTTGGGTTGGGGTGGACAATATTAGAATGCGGAATTGTTTATATAGTGAGACAAGACACATCACGTTAGAGACCATACCCCAATGAATTAGGCATCTTGTTAGGATGAGAAAAACATTTGCCGGAGATTCGAGTGATGAGTATGAATAAAGATTACTAAAAGAGTTGACACACTTTCTTAATTCTAGTTCAAATTTCTATGTTTAAGGTATTTGTAAATTACACGTAATGTGAAGTTCTTCCTAATTTCTATGTTTTAATCTAAAAAAGAAGAGAGGAGGATGTGGACTTAGCACCGTGAGGCATATTATAGACTCCCAAGACGACCCACCCTCCCACTTGTCGTGTTGTATGTAAATTACAAACGCACTCACATGCAGTGGGCCGTAGGCTATATTTTATAATAAATTTGATTGAAAATCTACTTAATAAAGTAGATAATAAAGTAGAAGACATATGAAATTCTATAATTATCCCTCTAATCACCAATTTGAGGGTGATAAACGGGGACATAGATGTAATTGCATCTCTTTTAATACTTTAATTAATAAATAAATTTTTTAATCATTTGGTAACCTTTCAATTATCCATTTTTTTGTTTTACCATCATTATGACGTGAAAAAGTTTTTTTTGGAATTGTGCAATCTTTCTTGGAATACAACAAAACCACCTCCACACTTCTCCTCTTTGATTTCTGAGAAACCCTTCAATTTTCTCTCATTAATCTATATATTATGGCTTTTGATATCAACCAACAAACCTTAAACTACAATAACTGCATAGCATAATGCATCTCTCATTAAACTATAATAACTGCATAATGCATCTCTCATCCACAAATTCAATCTCTCCTTCGACCCTAAACCCTTTTTGCATATTTTCATATTTACAATATGATTTTATCATTTGTCACTGAAAATTGTGAGTTGGTCTTCTCTCTGTTTCAGATCTGCCGAAGAATTATGTTCAAGGTTGAATTTGTCGCCTCTGCTGCAACTCTCTTTGTCAGTTTGTTTTTTTTGTTTGCTATGATTTGATTTTGTTTCAGTTCATGTTAAATCCTTTCTCATTCCATCATTTACTTTTGCAGCCTAATCAATTTTTTTTTTATTAATGACACAACACAACCCCCACTTTTCAAACGTTGAGAACCTTGGAGTTTCAGCTTCCTTCCTCTTCGCCTCAACAACAATCTTTCCCAGTCTACAAAGCCTATGCAAATACAAGTGTGTTCCACCAGTCGGTTCATTTTTTTCGTTTCCATTGTTGTTTTCTGTTTTCATTTAACACTTCCTTTTCATTTTTGTGTATTATTTTCATTGGGCAAAAATAGATTGCAAAACCCAATCTGAAAAAACCTCAGCAAACAATAGTTTCAAAACTAGATTTGAAGCAAACTCAGCAAACTATCATTGCAAAACAAAATCTAAAGCAAACTCGAAAAACAATCGTTGCAAAACTGGATCCGAAGCAAACTCAGAAAATAGTCATTACAAAATCAGATCTGAAGCAAACTCAACAAATAATCATTTTGGATTCTCAGTTATTGAAAATTGGTCAGTTTAATTGAGTTTTCATCACAAATATATAGAAAATTTTTAAATTATATATTAACAAGATTTATAATTAAGTATCCAGGCATTGGTATGAAATTTATGACCAAATTAATATATAATTTATTTTCTACAAATATCTCAATGTATATAATTGATATGCATTATTTTGTTTAACCATGGCTATGATTGATACGTATTATTTTCTATGAATAACAAAAAAGGATTATGATCAAATTAATATATAATAATCCATTGAAATCTTTTTTTTTTCTTTTCAAATTCACTTAAAACATTGAAATTTTTTAATGATTATACTATGAGTTTTTTAATCCATATATCAAATTTCTATACTCATATACTCATGTCATTATATCGGAAGATGATTTTCATTCCAAGATTTGTATTATAAATTTGCATTTCAATATTTGTGTTACAAAATTTAAGTCACATAATCTCATCTCTTAATGATTACACTTTGGGTTTTTTAATCTATTTATTAAATTTTTTTATTTTTTCAAAGATTTATTTTAATTTGTTTATAATTAAAAATTAAAATTTAGTAAATAAATAACTTATAAAGAATTAAGAGAATAGTGAATCTTTAGAGAATAGGAAATAACTTATCAAGACGAAGTGCATAATTTCACTTAATTTTTCAGTTTTCCAACCTACAAAATATGTTACATACTACTCATTAATTATTTATTAGTAATAATTACCATAATATACTAAATCTAATTTATCCTTAATTTTTCAATTTTTAATTAATTATTTATTCGTAATAATTACCAGAATATACTAAATTTAATTTATCCTTAATTTTTTAGTTTTTCAGATTTCAAATTCATGGTGTATATATGTAACGTTGTATTGTTCCGCCCATTTGCGAGAAAATAATAAGATAGAGGAACAAGTTGTACTAAATTTGAAACTTCTGTGTTATTTAATGATAATTTTAGAAAAAATACAAAACTATTACAATAAATTAATGATAATATTTTATTGAATACGGAATAGGGGAAGGAACTAAAATAACAATTAACCATCGTTACTTATATTCACTTATTTAAATATATGTGTAGTAACTATTACAGAATATATACATTAAAAAATTAACTTTTTTTACCTAATCAATAAAACATACTACATGTTTGAAGCCATTATATTATTTACTCTAACCACTTTAGAAATTTTTTTAATTAAAAAATAAAAAATTAAATTGAATATAAAAGGGGATTTGTTACTTTAGACATGGAGGATTAAGCTACGCCAAATTTGGAACCACGGTAAAAAAAAAAGAAGGATAAATTAGATTTAGTATATATGTGACTATCTAATTATTTACGCTCAAAAAACATTATTGTTACTCAAAGCCTTTTGCAACAACTTCAAAAACATAAATGGAGAATAGTTTATTCCTTTTATTTATAAAAAATCATATTAGAAAGTTAATTAATAAATATATATCAATTGTTTCTTGCCAAATTAACATTAGGAAGGTATTCCAAAAAAACCGTTTTAAATTGATATATTATTTATTTTTATAATTTTAAAAAAATAATTGAAAACAAAATCTAATAGATAAAAGGTGAATGTCGAATTATATACGCCGCATAAAAAATGTAGAATAGTCTGTTCAAATTTGGAACCACGGTAAAAAAAAAAAAAGAAGATAAATGGTGACTATCTAATTATATACGCTCAAAAAACATTATTGTTACTCAAAACATTTTGCAACAACTTCAAAAACATAAATGGAGAATAGTTTATTCCTTTTATTTATAAAAAATCATATTAGAAAGTTAATTAATAAATATATATCAATTGTTTCTTGCCAAATTAACATTAGGAAGGTATTCGAAAAAAACCGTTTTAAATTGATATATTATTTATTTTTATAATTTTAAAAAAATAAATAGAAAACAAAAAATAATAGATAAAGGGTGAATGTCTAATTATATACGCCGCATAAAAAATGTAGAATAGTCTGTTCATTTTATTTTAAAAAATATTTAAAAAAATTAATTAATTTGCATTAATAATGTAAAAAAATTTACATATCATTTAAGAATATTTTTAGACATCATTTATGATTTGTTTTTTAACAACCAATTGAACAATGTTATTCATGTCTCTATTTGTCATGATTACCCTATTACTCTATTTTATGGGAATAAAAATATAGATTCACTATTAATTAGGCATGCTTATATATATAATATTAATTATATACACTATTAATTAAGTGTGCATAGACAGTATCACATAGTCTCAAAGAATCGTTTCGACTTCGCTTGCAATTAACATTAAAAAGGTATTTCACATAAAAATTATTGTTGTTATAAAACTAACTAAAACAATAGAGAGATCAAAGAGAGATAGAGAAGAAAGAGAGCAATATTATCTTATCTTATTTCAAGTGTGCTTTACATTGTAATATGGGTCTCTATTTATAGGACTCAAGGGAGATAGAAAATCATACATATTAAACACATATTAAGTATGGAATAGGAAGATGAAGAACTAGGAGATGGATGGACATCCACTAACATAAATATTCATAACACTCCCCCTTGGATGTCCATTGAGGATATGCCTCGTTAAAACCTTACTAAAAAAAAAAAACCCAGTGGGAAAAATTCTAGTGAAGGAAAAAGAGTACAATATCCTTTGAATGTGAATTGCCTCGTTAAAAACCATACCAGGAAAACCCAATGGGACAAAACCATGGTGAAGGAAAAAAGAGTGCAAAACATATGTATTTCTCCCCCTCATGCAGACATTTACATGTGAGACGATATTCTTTGTAGTCGTTGCTTAAAATGTCTTCTTCAAAGTGACTTCATGTAGTGCTAATAGTTATGCAGGATTTGATGAAGTTGTTGCCATGAGTTGTTTCATAGATCTCCATGAAATGGTTGTACCAACACATGTAAATAAATAACCTCTTTTTGATCTACCATTGTGAGAATCTGACAAGTAACCTACATCTCTAAGATAATGAAGTATATGGTTGACCGCTTTCCAATTTCTTCGTGTAGATGAATAATTCTATCTTACTTATAGATTGACCGCAAATGATATATCATGATGTGTGTATTTAGCAAGGTGCATTAGTACTCCAATTTCACTAAGATATGGTACTTCAGGACCAAGCAATTTTTATCCTTTTTCTCGAGGCCTAAAAAGATCTTTCTCCATATCTAATGATCTAACAACCATATTGGAGTAGGCAACATGTGACATTTGTTCATATAGAATCATTTCAACACTTTTCTATATAGCCTTCTTGATGTACAAATATTCTTTTGTCCACATGCTTAATTTGCAAACCTAGACATATTTTGTCTTTTCTAGGTCCTTCATCTCAAACTCTTTTATTTAAGCAATTTATAGCTTTTGGAAGCTCTTCAGGAGTTCCAATTTGAAAATACAAGGACAATTTGAGTTATTTGTATATCCATCCTTTAGCAAATATTCACTGTGGTGATTATACCACATGCATCCAGATTCTTTCAGCTCATACAGAGACTTGTTCAATTTGATGTAATAGTTTTCTCGAGATCCATAATTACGTGTCTCTGGTATATTGAACCCTTCAGGGAGTTTCATGTAAATGTCACTATTAAGTGAACCATATAAATAAGATGTTATTACATCCGTCATGTTTAAATTAAGCCCTTCATGTGTTACAAGGCTAATTAATTATCAAAAATCAATTGAATCCACTACAGGTGAATATGTTTTATCAAAATCAATCTTAGGTATTTGTGAAAATCATTGAGCAATAAATCAAACTTTATATCATTCTTATGTTTCTTTTTCATAAAAATCATTTATATCCAATTGGTTTCACACCTTGAGGTGTTCGGACTACAGGTCCAAAAATGAGTCACTTGTAAAGTGAGTTTAATTCTTCTGTAATTGAATATATTCATTTGGCCAATTCTCACTTAGTCTACAATCTTTAATAGACTTTGACTCATGATCCTCGTTATCATTGATCACTTTTAGCGCTATATTGTATACAAAGACATTGTCAATATTGACTTTATTTGGTTATCTCAATTTCGGTTCCATTGCATTTCATCCATGACATAATTTATCGAGATCTCTTTATTTCATATTTCAAGTACTTGATTTGTTCTTCTGGAACTGAAAATTAAATTAGATCAAAGTGCTCTTAGCATTTTCATATCCTCACTTGGGCCATCTTTAGTTTCTTTTCTTAGTAGAGGACTTTTAACATTGGAACCGACTTTCATACCACGCTTCAGGCGCAGCTACAACTCATTTGTAATATTATATTATCCAATAGGAGAATCCACTTTGAGTGGAGTATTACCAGCTGATAATTTATTTCATAAACTTTACAAATGAATAATATTTTGAACTTTTGGTTCATATTGATTTGTACGAGGATCAATACAACAATTTATTTTAAGTTGTTCATTTGAACTTCTTGTTCATGATTTCAGCTGTTCATTCCCCTCCCCCTAATATTGGGAAAATTAATTTATCAAGTGATAATCAGCCTACTGGGCTGCAATCAAGTATTTGATTATTTGCTCAAATTATATCCTCAAAATTGAGATTCATATTAATTATATTTTTCCAATATTCTTTCATGACTCATCTTAATGTATTATATTGGAGCAATTGGAATATACACAACACATCCAAATGTTCACTAAGATGAGAAGTATTAGAATAAATTAGGGAGGACTAAGATATAGTATCTTGTTGGCTTAATGCGAATAAATATATTAATATCATACTTAGGGTGTTTCAAATATATAATTTAGAATTGATGATCTCATTAGTATCAACCATATAATTAACTTTAGACGTCTAAAGAATGGATCTTCGGGTCCATTTTCTTTTTATGAATATATATGATATTCAATATCAATTTTAATAATATATGTGATACTTATACATGAATTTCTATTAAAAAAAAATCCATAAAACAAGATCTTAGTCTAATTAGTTGAGAAAATAATTTCACAAACTTCTGGTTGTGAGTAGAGACATATGCATGATATTTTAGTCGATGCAACAATTAATGTCATCAAAATGTAATTTCTCACATTTTTATTTTCCTTTACAAACACACAAAAATTGACTGGATTGAAGAAACTTCTGGTTCTTCAATACAAATTATTTGCATCATATTATATCCGAGATGACCCAACCGATTTTACCAACGACACATTTAAGTGTAATTTATAAACTACTGGTTTACAATTACATGTGCTTCAATTGTACTAATATAAGTGTAGTACAAGCCTGAGGAAAAAGAAGGTAGCTTTTCTATTACACATTTTCTGTCCAAATTGTGTTGTGTAATACAAAGATATTCGATACCTCCAATATATAAGTCAAAACCAATATAATAGTATTTCATTATTAAACACTTTAATCAAATACATTCATATGAACATATGATCATATAATTATCAAACAATTACCCCTTATAAAATTAAACATATTTAATCATACAATATTATATCACTAAAATTATATCGTCATATAATTAATTTGATTTACTATCCTTCAGGGATGGATAAGTTCTTCAGGAACTATAAAAATAATTTATTTTTCTATCCTTCAGGGATGCTTGATAAGTTCTTCAGGAACTATAAAAATAATTTGTTATATACAATAATCTAAAAAATATATATAACCATCCTTCTAGGATGCGTTAAAATTATTTGTGTCATTTTTCTAGAATGACAATATTTTAATGAGCATATTACAAGTTATGAATTTTTAGATCGATACAAAAAAAAAATTATGAAATCCTTCTGGGATTCAATAATATTATAGATGCGACCTTTTAAAGATTATCGAACTTTGAATTCTTCTAAAATTCATCAATTATTGATAAACACAATACTCCATTAAACTCAATCTTTGAATAATAATTTGGAGATAGTTTAATAATAATAATCTTTAGTTCTACAAATATCACATCACAAATTATTTCCATAAACAACAGTCAAGAAAAATTATTCTTTGTGCAATCCTTCAGGGATGCTTGAATATTAAATTAACACTTTTATGTGTTAAAATTCAATTTTGGACTAACATATAGAAATGCTTTAATGTTAAATTCTTCTGGAATTTAACAAGAATTATCAAAGAAATCTAATATTATTGTACAAGGTAAATAAATTTCTCTATAAAATATATAAAAACTAAACATATTTATATGAAGAAAAAAAAATAGTAACAAAATCATGAATTATATTATATTGGTTCAAATATATTAAGATTAGAAAATAACGTAGAATCTAGCTATATCATGACTCGCGTTGTAGAGTATCGTGCTGATAACGTGTTATAAAACTAACTAAAACAATAGAGAGATCAAAGAGAGATAGAGAAGAAAGAGAGCAATATTATCTTATCTTATTTCAAGTGTGCTTTACATTGTAATATGGGTCTCTATTTATAGGACTCAAGGGAGATAGAAAATCATACATATTAAACACATATTAAGTATGGAATAGGAAGATGAAGAACTAGGAGATGGATGGACATCCACTAACATAAATATTCATAACAGTATTGTGTTTTTCATAATATAATAATATAATATAATAATTAGAAGGAGTATTTCATACCTGTTACATTTATGATTGGTTGCGATTTACTTTACACGCATGCTGTTTCTTAACTTTTCAAAATGGTCAAACTTGCCTATTATAATAAATGGCCTATTCTAATAAATTAATATTTCAAATCCTCATACTCTATATATATTTTTTAATAATGATAATAAATTGTGTTTTTGAAATTTTGATAGCTCCATATTTTTATCTATAGTATATAATATAATAATTAGAAGGAATATTTCATACTGTCACATGATTGGGATTTAGTTTACACGGATGAATATTTCATACTGTCACATTTATGATTGGAATTTAGTTTACACGCATTTGTTTTTTAACCTTTTAAAACGGTCAAACTTGCATATTCCAATAAATGGCCTATTCCAATAAATTAATATTCTAAATCTTATATTCTATATATTAACTTGATTTATACCTTTTATTATCAAGGTATTAATAAGGAATTGATAACACGTTCTTTGCATCCTAGGAGGTATTGATAACACGTTTTTATATCTTCAAAAATTAATTTGATTTAATTTTAAATAATATATTATTTTATAATTTCTCATTCCATCACCATTCTGTAAATTAGTACAATAATATTCTCTACACATATTTATCTATTTGACACTTAAATTTAGGAGACTTTCTTTCATGTTGATTTTTTACATCATAGAGATCTTTATATGATTATTTTATTTTATTTTCATGTGAAAATTAATCTATAACTATAGATAAAAGAGATAGAAATTGTTAGACTAATATATTTTTTAGATTAATTTATTCTTTAAATTTATCTATAACTATTAATCTATGTGATATGTGGATAATAATTTACAATAATATCTATTTAAATTTTTAATACAAAGTTATAAACCTTCTTTAATAATGGATCATTTGACTTTTATTTATTTATTTACCTGGATCCTTATTTTTATAAAAGGAAAAATATTTTTTATATTATTTAGATTTAATTTTTAACTAATATGTAATTCAGTAAAGTGACAATAATAACGATATGCCATCAATATTGATGGCATATCGTTATTATTGTCACTTTACATTTAACATGAGACAGTTATGATAGTTGAATACATAATTTCTTATAAAAACAAAAATTTGACGGGCCGAAACTACTTATAAAATTACATTTAACTTGAGACAATTATGATTGGTGAATACATAATTTGTTATAAAAACAAAAATTTGTTATTCTTTTTGCATTTTATATACATTTTTAACCATCACTATATTATATTAATTTACTACTTATAACGATATTATACGAACCGTGCGAACGCACGGGTAAATGATTTCTTAATTATTTTCTTTATTTTTCTACTAAAATATACATTTTTCGACGGGACAAAGCTACTTAATTTGTATATATTTTATTTACATTTTTAACCATTACTATATTTTTTATTTTCTTTATTTTTTATATGTTGATATTAAGCCATAACAGATATTTTTGAAAAAATAAATCTATTAAATATATTGAAATTTTTATTTAAAATAAGTGAAAAAGATTTCAAATGCTTATAATAAGATAGGGGTATGAGTGACAATGAACAAAATTTGGACAACAAATTTGGTACATGTTACCGAATCAAATAAATATAATCACATATATTATATTTATTTATTATTTATAACATTGTGCAATTCGTGCGAAGGCACGGGTAGATGACTACTCATGGTAGATTTGTAACGATATTGTATGATGCGTGCGAACACACGGGTAGATGACTACTTAATTATATATATTTCTAACTAAATTAAATTAATATTTATATGACAATTATAATTTCAAATGTTTTTCTTTTTAATTTGCGTATCTTTTATATATATTTATTAACCATCGTTATATATTTATTTATTATTTTTATCGACTTTGCGTGACCCGTGCGTCACACGGGTCCTTTACTAGTTTCATTGTAAACTCATATGGATGAAAACCCCTACCGAAAATTTTAAAATATCCTTCGGAGATGTATCTCTGAAGGTATTTTCACATTTTCAATTATTTCAGAGATGCATCTCCGAAATCATTCATTTTAGGTGTTTTCGGATATACATCTCTGAAATCACTTATTTTCCAATTTAAATGTTGGATTTAAAATGTCAGGTGTTTGTTCAGAGATGCATCTCTGAAAAAACTCTTCATATACCATTTTCTCTCCTTCACCATTTCATTTATTTTCCTCCAAACAAAACTCAAACCCTCTCCAAATCCTCAATCATTTTCAATCCATTTTGCTTCTGCAAATCAAGTTTCAAGTGGTTCATCATACCAAAGAGAGCACAGAAAGCTACAATTTAAAGTAAAGTTTATTCATTTCATCTCTTATTCTACTGCATTGATGCTGATTTGTTATTGAAGTAACTGCAATTCGGAAATGCACTTTCGAAATACACCACCAAAAAGTTTTTAGAAGTGCACTTCCAAAATAAGCTCTGCTGCAAAATTTAAAAAAATAGTTTTAACAGCATGTATGTTTTGTGCATATGTTAGGTATGGTGCATTCGGACAACATTGTCGGCGATGAGTTGGTAGTCCCGAAAGAGGTCAACGTAGATGCTAAGTCTAAAGAGCCGATTAACGATGTTAAAACGAATGTCGTTGCTGTGGATGTTCGACCACAATTTATAAATGATATGACTTTCACTTGTCGTGAACATTTGCTAGATTGGGTCTGAAATGAAGCTAGTAAACTTGGATTTGGCATTGTGTTACTGACAATGGCACTAATAGAAGGAAAGCTTTTGTTGTGTTGAATTGCGAGAGGGGTGGGAAGTATGTTTCAACAAACCGGAAGTTAAAATACGATGACACGAGATCGAGAAAGTGTGTGTGCCCGTTTAAGTTGCGCGTATCTTGTAGGATTGACGGTTTGTGGCGTTTTAATTAGCATCATTTGTGGACTTCATAATCACGCATTGGAAACTCAGCTACACGGGCATCCAATTGCGTGTCGGCTGTCCCGCCAAGAGAAGGATGTTATTTCAGAATTATCGATAATCAAAGTTGCGCCGAGAAACATACTTGCCGATTTGAAGCGGAAAAAACTAAATAGCAAGATTGTCAAACTCGCGAGTCTACTCAGACTCGAAAAAGGTCTGTGGACTCGACTAGCAAACTCGCACGAGTTTATGGAAAATTAAAAATGATATTCAAAAACTTGTAAGTGACACATACATGACACACACACACACACACACACACACACACACACATATTTTTGAACTTGTAAATGCCTAATATATGACACAAATATATATATAATAGAACACCAATTAACATAAAAATTTAAATTTCATACTCCATAACAAATTTTTTAACAAAAAAAACTCGATAAGAAAATAAATAAAATAGGAAAGTATGTTGGTAAAGACTTAAAGTACTAATATTTTCTTAATTGGCTACTACATAAAGCAAAAAAAAAATCATAAAACAAATATGCTAATGGATTTAGACATCCAAAGCTCTAGTGAAATCATCACCACCAATATCATCACCATTATCTTCATCGGTATCTTTAGTATCATCATCTAACTCTGCCCTAGATGAAACACCTTCATCATTAACCAAAGCTGGATTGCTTGAAGTTCCATTTCCACATAATTCAACATTGCAACCACCACCACTTTGCACAATATTAGTAACAACAACACGAGCTTTCACAATATTGTTAACAATAACATCATCCTGCTCTACATTAACTTCAGCTTGCACATTTTCTTCGTTAGGATCATCAATTATCCTTTCATCACCTGAATGAATATCTTCTAATGAAAGAACAACATTTTTTTTCTTTTCCTTTTCTACTTTTCAACTTAAAATTGTACATGACGTAAATCAAATTATTCATCTTTTTTTATTCAACCTATTTCTTCTTTTGTATGAACCTGCAAACCAATTTACAACCAATTCAGAATTATACGTAGGTTCCACAATTTACAACACTTTTATGTTTGTAGCAATTTTTTATTATTTCAATACTATGAGCAACACATTTTTTCATAACTCGTAAATCACAATTTTGTCAAAACTGTAGCAATATAATATTTCAAAACAAACAAAAAAAATTATTTATTTTGCCATAAATCATAAATTTTCTAAACCATTTTTTCATGTCAAATTGACAGATGGGAATTGAGGTCAGTTGACCTGATAGAACAATGAGGCATCATGTATACACGATAGAATATACAAGAGAAACATTCAAGTGAAACATATAAGAAAATACTTATACAACGAAGGATTGATTTACGACAACGAACACGAACAAAGTAAGAGACAGAATAAATGCACGTTGTCGATGAAGGGAGGCAGAAACTTTGATGAAATATGGGACTGGGATAAAGAATTTCTAATTCATGTACAAGCAAAAATATAAGGGTTCTTTTTTTTGAAATATAAAATAATTTTCTTTTGGGGAATTTAGGTCTTTTTTTGGATTTACAAAATTCAAAAAAAAAACTTATAGACTCGTAAAATCTCCATATACTCGCGAGTCTATACGAGTTTGTGCGAGTCTACTCGAGTCTGTAAAAAATGATTTTATACGGGAGTCTACTCATTTTTGCTTCCTAGACTTGTAAACTCGTACGAGTTTACGAGTCTACCCGTGAGTTTGACAACCATGCCAAATAGTGTTTCAAATATCAAGCAGGTATATAATGAACGTTACAATCTTAAAGTTGACAAAATGGGTATGAGGTCCGAAATGCAACACCTTTTGAAACTATAGGGTGATAGCCAATATGTTTCAAGCTTCTAAACTTGTGAGGACAATGTTACCGTTCGTGACATATTTTGGACTCATCCCGAAAGTATCAAGTTGTTCAACATATTTCCAACCGTGTTTGTAATTGATTCGACGTACAAGACCAACAAGTATAGGCTTCTGCTTCTAGAAATTGTTGGTGTGACCTCCATGGACAAGACATATTCGGTTGGATTCGCTTTTTTGGAATGTGAGAAAGAAGATAACTTTACATGGGCTTTGGGAATATGTAAGACTATATTGGTTGATCAAAAGAATATGCCTAGTGTCATCGTTATCGACCGAGATAATGCTCTCATGAATGCAGTCGGTACCGTCTTTCCGACATCAACTGCAATACTTTATCGGTATCATATAAGCTCAAATGTGAGATTTAAGCTCAAAATTGCGGTTGGCACGAAAGAAAGAAAGTATTACAACGGAAACTTAATCAAAGCCGGTGTTGTGGTCGAAAAGATAATGGCCGCATGGAGGGAGATTTTAGATGCACGTTCGAAAGACTTGTATACCGAGAAAGTGGTCCAATCTCGGTCATTGTGTGTCAGATTGAACACTTTTATTAATTACGTCGAAACTACTTTACTTGAAAAAGTAAAAGAAAAAGTTGTTTGTGCTTGGACGGACCGAGTTAGACATCTTGGTTGCACTACAACTAACCGAGTTGAATCCGCACATGCGGCATTGAAGAAATGGTTAGGTGATAACAAGGGAAATTTGTGCAGGGGATGGGATACCGTGAACCAAATTCTCCAAAATCAACATAATAAAATTCAAACATCGTTTGGTAAAAACAAGATGGTTGTGGAACACCGGTTTAAGGGTAAAAATCTCTACTCGCAATTGATTTACAACATATCCCGTGCTGGATTAAATTGTGTTTTTCATAAAGCGAAGCGAGCGGAAACGATGGGTCCCAATAGTTCAAAATGTGGGTGTACAATTAGAAAAACTTACGGGCTTCCATGTGCTTGTCTACTTTCCAAAAAATGGTGTTGAACTTCCCGATACGCGTGGATGAAGTAATCGATCATTGGAAAAAACTCCATTTTGATGATTTCGAACCGACGAAAGAGGGTGAATCCAAAATTACCATCTCCGACGAGTTGGAAGAGATAATCTATAATTTTTCTAAAGCGGATGACACCATGAAATTTCACATAAAAGAACAATTGCGAAAAATTGCGTTTCGGAGACCACCGATTTGAAACCTTATCTCAACCGGTTAAAACCAAGGGTGTGCCTAAAAAGCTGAAAAGTACCCAATATGACACATCAACTAAACTAAATCCTTCTTATAGTGAACATGTTGATGCATTGATCTCGGATTCACCTACATCAAAGTCCAAGTGTAGTGCTAACAAAGGAGCACATATTTCAAAGCCGCCTCGCACACCTCAGATTAAAAAACCTCCGATAATCTACATTGATGAGATGCCACTATTTATGTACAAATATATTGATAATATAGTTGATTTGGGTACCGATGGTAATTTTGGGTACCAGACCATTGTCGGTTTGCTCAGAAAAGGAGAAGAAAATCACACTCTTATTCGACGTGCACTTATTTTGGAGTTGACTTCGCATAGGGACATCTACGACCGACTTTATGAGAAACAAGAAAACTTTAATAAAATTCATGATTCCCTTGTTCCATCAATTACCAGTCACGCACCGGTTTCAAAGTGGATGTCATTCTCCGAGATGGACCATCTTATAGCAAGTGCGTACGACCGGGTGTGTGTCGATTTGACGAGACTTGGATTTTCGGAGAGATTTTTTCCATTTCATAGTCGCCCACCTTTAGACGCATCCGACCACATCACTTGTATCAGGTATCTAAGATCGCGCCACTTTGTTCAAGTATTTTTGACAACCATGCCAAATAGTGTTTCAAATATCAAGCAGGTATATAATGAACGTTACAATCTTAAAGTTGACAAAATGGGTATGAGGTCCGAAATGCAACACCTTTTGAAACTATAGGGTGATAGCCAATATGTTTCAAGCTTCTAAACTTGTGAGGACAATGTTACCGTTCGTGACATATTTTGGACTCATCCCGAAAGTATCAAGTTGTTCAACATATTTCCAACCGTGTTTGTAATTGATTCGACGTACAAGACCAACAAGTATAGGCTTCTGCTTCTAGAAATTGTTGGTGTGACCTCCATGGACAAGACATATTCGGTTGGATTCGCTTTTTTGGAATGTGAGAAAGAAGATAACTTTACATGGGCTTTGGGAATATGTAAGACTATATTGGTTGATCAAAAGAATATGCCTAGTGTCATCGTTATCGACCGAGATAATGCTTTCATGAATGCAGTCGGTACCGTCTTTCCGACATCAACTGCAATACTTTATCGGTATCATATAAGCTCAAATGTGAGATTTAAGCTCAAAATTGCGGTTGGCACGAAAGAAAGAAAGTATTACAACGGAAACTTAATCAAAGCCGGTGTTGTGGTCGAAAAGATAATGGCCGCATGGAGGGAGATTTTAGATGCATGTTCGAAAGACTTGTATACCGAGAAAGTGGTCCAATCTCGGTCATTGTGTGTCAGATTGAACACTTTTATTAATTACGTCGAAACTACTTTACTTGAAAAAGTAAAAGAAAAAGTTGTTTGTGCTTGGACGGACCGAGTTAGACATCTTGGTTGCACTACAACTAACCGAGTTGAATCCGCACATGCGGCATTGAAGAAATGGTTAGGTGGTAACAAGGGAAATTTGTGCAGGGGATGGGATACCGTGAACCAAATTCTCCAAAATCAACATAATAAAATTCAAACATCGTTTGGTAAAAACAAGATGGTTGTGGAACACCGGTTTAAGGGTAAAAATCTCTACTCGCAATTGATTTACAACATATCCCGTGCTGGATTAAATTGTGTTTTTCATAAAGCGAAGCGAGCGGAAACGATGGGTCCCAATAGTTCAAAATGTGGGTGTACAATTAGAAAAACTTACGGGCTTCCATGTGCTTGTCTACTTTCCAAAAAATGGTGTTGAACTTCCCGATACGCGTGGATGAAGTAATCGATCATTGGAAAAAACTCCATTTTGATGATTTCGAACCGACGAAAGAGGGTGAATCCAAAATTACCATCTCCGACGAGTTGGAAGAGATAATCTATAATTTTTCTAAAGCGGATGACACCATGAAATTTCACATAAAAGAACAATTGCGAAAAATTGCGTTTCGGAGACCACCGATTTGAAACCTTATCTCAACCGGTTAAAACCAAGGGTGTGCCTAAAAAGCTGAAAAGTACCCAATATGACACATCAACTAAACTAAATCCTTCTTATAGTGAACATGTTGATGCATTGATCTCGGATTCACCTACACCAAAGTCCAAGTGTAGTGCTAACAAAGGAGCACATATTTCAAAGCCGCCTCGCACACCTCAGATTAAAAAACCTCCGATAATCTACATTGATGAGATGCCACTATTTATGTACAAATATATTGATAATATAGTTGATTTGGGTACCGATGGTAATTTTGGGTACCAGACCATTGTCGGTTTGCTCAGAAAAGGAGAAGAAAATCACACTCTTATTCGACGTGCACTTATTTTGGAGTTGACTTCGCATAGGGACATCTACGACCGACTTTATGAGAAACAAGAAAACTTTAATAAAATTCATGATTCCCTTGTTCCATCAATTACCAGTCACGCACCGGTTTCAAAGTGGATGTCATTCTCCGAGATGGACCATCTTATAGCAAGTGTGTACGACCGGGTGTGTGTCGATTTGACGAGACTTGGATTTTCGGAGAGATTTTTTCCATTTCATAGTCGCCCACCTTTAGACGCATCCAACCACATCACTTGTATCAGGTATCTAAGATCGCGCCACTTTGTTCAAGTATTTTTGAAACAGGGGTGTCCCATTCCGGCTACGTCTTGTAAGTGAACGACACATCATACAAAAGAGGTAGACATTTGGCCGGATCCTTTTTTTGAAAGAATGGTGGAGTTCGAAGAAATGATGAAGCAAGAGAGGGAAGAAAATAGAGAGAAGTCAAAGAATTTACCAGTTTTAGAATTAAGCGGCAACTGATCGTTCGACACATTTTAGATTATACCAGATCTTCTTGTAATGACCAGATGTGTGTCTTTTTTTGTATGTTTTGTCATCTAGAATGTAAAAACAAACCGATGCAATACATATATAATATATCTATATTTATATCATTCCCATTTAATTGTTGTCATTTGGTGCACTTGTAAAAGTGGACCAAAACAGACTGCACAAAACAGACTGCTTTTGGTCTGTTTCTGCTTTTGCATAATTCGGAAGTGCACTTCCGATATTTAATGCTTCAGAGCTTATTTTGGAAATGCATTTCCGAAACATCCATTGATAGCAAAATAAGGTTTGTTGGGTTATTATTACTCCAAGAAGTCTATAAATAATGCACCTATACATTTTCATAAACATCAAGCAACAAACAGCTATGACACAAACATACCCCCACCTTGCTTTTGTCTACTTCAGTAGTGGTTATCCGATGCCGTTCCAATTTAGGTTCTCGCGCGACATGTCGTTTGCGGAATTGATACCGACGCTTAAATCTCTCTTGCAATACCCGGAAAATCGGAAGGTTGTCAAGCTTGAGTACCGTTCGCCTTCATTTGACGACGAGGGAGACGCCTAGTTCATCCCATTTGAGGTCAAGAACGGCGAAGATTTAGCGGTATGTGGTCAACTTTTGATCGATATTCTTCGAAGGGTCCGATCGAGTTGGATGCGAAACTTCAAAGATCGGGAGGCGACATTATCAAAATGTTGTGTTGTCCTCAACTATCCGTGTTTAACAATATGTAACTTTAGTTTCATGTTTATCTATCTTTGTAATTTCGATTATTTATGATAAATCGAAGCTTTGTTGGTTTGTTTTTTGTTTTCTGCATCAGATAATATTTCGGATGTGCGTCTCCGAAATGTCCTTTTTAATAAAAAAGGGTTATTTCGGATGTGCGCATCTGAATGCACTTTTTCTGAAAAAAAGGTAATTTCGGATGTGCATCTCTGAATGTACCTTTTTTTCTATAAAAAAATGTTTCTTCGAATGTGCACATCCGAAATCACTTTTTTTCCAGAAAAATATGCATTCGAAGATGCACATTCAAAATATAGGAACATCTATGAAATTTCGTCACGGATTCTTAAGAAGACATAGGAGTCTATAAAGAAATTCTCATTTGTTTTCAAGTTGGAGTATAAGAATAGAAGAGAGAAATTAGTTTATTGAATGTATAGTTTTCGATGGAATTTAATGAATTGATGAATTATAACAAAGAGAGATGTAATTTATAACATCACATTCAAATAGTTAGTGTAAGTCATGTTTAAATATATTACAAATCATTCATAAAAAAAAGTTCACGGTTTAAAGAACTTAATAAGTTTAATTGCGAGAGTTGAAGTCACAAAAATAAGTTTAATAGCAAAAGTTAAAGTCACAAAAATTATGGTGTTCATCTCAATGTAAATCTATCATATAAGAAAAGTCTCCCTTTTCTTGATTAACGGGACTGTCCACATCAGCACCTCACTTTCACAAAATTCCACATCATTCCCTCCTCATTGTGTGTTGCGGCAGTTCTAAGGGTGGAAGTTTAAACCTCTCAACCTCTCATGATCTTGCAGTTACAGATTCTTTACTTTCTCTGGCCGTCCGGTTGAAGCTGAAGGCGTTAGCGAGTTCCGTTGATTCTGAAGGAGTGAAAAACACTTAGAAAGGGGGGAATTGAATAAGGGTTGTTTCTAAAAATGGTAGATAAAAATAAATCACATAGTTATTTTTATCCTAGTTCGTTGTTAACTAAACTACTCCAATCCACCCCTGACAAGGTGATTTACCTCAACTGAGGATTTAATCCACTAATCAATCTTGATTACAATGGTTCTCCACTTAGACAACTTCTAAGTCATCTAAAGTCTACAGATCACAACTTGATCACTCTAGGAAATCCTTTTACAATCAATGTAAAATAAATATTACAAGAGATTAAATTGCTTCTTAATAAGCTAAAATCACCAAGTGATTTTTCTCTTAAGTTTAAATTCTAACACTCACTAAGATATTACAAAGTTGTGAGGTTGAAGATGAAGTTCTTCTTTGCTTTTGTGTGATAGCGTTTTGGTACTTAGCGTAAAAGAGTTCTTGCTGCTTATGAATCAGAACTTCTATATATAGGTAGTGAGGAAATGTGACTGTTGGGAGAATTTAATGCTTTGCGTGAATAGTACACTGCTGAATTTAATGTTTCACTCTTTTGTCAACTACCTCGAGCCATGCTTCAATTGCTTTTTCTGACTTTGCATTTTGTAGCTTCTAACGTTCCTTTTGTCAGTAAGACAGATTTGACGTTGTAGCCTTTTCATCTTGTACTTGCTTCTGGACTCAGATTTAGTAGAATTAACGTTTGAATGTCAGAGTCTTCAGCTTTGGTGCAGATGCAACTTCAATCAACAGACTATGGAAGTGCTTTGAGCGTGATACCATCAGATCTTCAGAGCTTTGCTTCTGACTGCCATCTTCTGATGCTTTCTAGATCATGTTCTGATTTCTTCAAGATCATCTTCTGATGTCTGCCAGACCATGTTCTGATGAAGCCATCCAGATCTTCTGGGTCAGAGCTTCTGAACGCTGATTTTGTGCATACTCTTTAGACTTTTCCTGAAATGGAAAATGTGAATAATTAGAGTACCACATTGTCTTATACAAAATTCATATATAATGTTATCATCAAAACTAAGAATATTGATAAGAACATTTCTTGTTCTAACAATCTCCCCCTTTTTGATGATGACAAAAACATACAGAATTGATATGAATTTGTATCCAGAATATCAGATGAAACAGACAATACACAGATATAGCATTAAAGCATATTAATCAGAGTGTGTGAATATGTCCCCCCCTGAGATTAACAATCTCCCCCTGAAATTAATACTAGAAGATTTTATAAATAAAAGACTTCCCTGAGTATTTTCCATTTTAGATGTGACTTTCACGTTGAACTTTGAACTTCAGATGATTCAGAGCTTTACTTCAGAGCTTTCATTGGACAGCTTTAGAGCTTTGAATTTCTCTTTGAGAGCACTTGGCTTTATCAGAGCATCAAAAAGACTTGCTTGTATCAGAGCTTGAAACTTCTTGTATCAGAACATAGCTTGCTTCTGATCTTGAAACTTCTTGTATTTGAAATTGCTTCAACTATTTAAGAGATTTTCTTCAGACGCGTTCCTCCCCTTTTTGAGCTTGTTCAGAGTATCACATTCCTGCAAAACTATCAGAGACAGAAAACTTGCAATTTTTGTTAGGAATGTTGAGACTTAAGCCTAACAACTGATATTATAAATCAATTCAAATAGCATGTTTCTCCCCCTTTTTGTCATAATATCAAAAAGCATAAAAGATTCAGATGCAAGACACACAGAGTGAAGAAAGAAATATATTTTCATTGATAATCAGAAGGGAAGAGTACAAAGCAGATGCAAAACAAAAAACAGATGCAAGAAACAAGAAAAACAACTAAGACACAAGACTCAGTCTACGACTGGTTAAGCTTAGAGGCTAAGGCTTCCAGAAGGTTCTTAATCTCAGCGGTGTCTTCAGCTTGCTTCTTGGAAGATTCTTCAGTTCTCTGCATCCAAGTTCTGAATTCATCGTTGGTTTCATCTTGCTTGTCTAGACGACTGAACACTGAAGCTTGGTTTTGTTGGAGTTCCTTCAGAGTTTCCATCAAAACAGATGTTGAAGGGCCAGCAGAAGAAGCAGGAACAACAGAAGCTGGAATCATTTGATTATCAGCAATAGGTTCCTCTTCAGCAGGAATTTCTTCAGCAGGTTCTTCTTCAGCAGGGTACTCAATAACAAGATACTCCATATCAGGATTCTCCTCAAGAGGATTCTCCCGAAACCAATCAAACAAAGTCTTAAAGTCTCCAGTCAGAGCTGAAAACGGATAAGGAGTCCAGACAAACAGAGGCAAAGGATTGTCCACTTCCATTTCATCAACGAAGGGAGCTTCTTCTAGAGGCTTCCAGTCAAAAATTGGATGATAGTACCTGCCACTGCCAAACTCCAGAGTCAGTCCAGTAGGACTGGCAGCAGCAGCAAGACAATCCTTCTGGAGGTCCAGAAAATCTGCTTGCACATCTTCAAGGAAAGCCGTCTAGAGCTTTCTAGCAGCCACATGATCCAGCTTAGACTCATGGGCAACCTTCAGATACTTTAACCCTGTCCGTACCTTATATTTTAACAATTCAAAATGTATACCAACAAAAGGTTTAGGAGGGTTGGTTCTGAGACGGGTGATTGGAGATTCTGGGTTGGAAAGTGAATATGGTTTAGAAACTCTATCAAACAATAAAGAGGTGTTTGAAGAGGATGGATGAAGGGTGAATTCAGCTTCATTGTCAGAGTCTAACACTACGACAACAGGAAATGAAGGATACAACATTATTAGTTGAGAAATAATTTAGTTAATTTAGTTGATAAAACATTTAAAAAAAATTGAGTTAATTTAGTTGAGAAATAATTTGATATTTGACTGACTTTGTGTTAATTACCTATATACAAATGTATTGTGAAATATGTACAAATCAGTGATGAAACATTATTAGTCTAAGTGATAATGTACCAGCAATTAATTTAATTAATCTAATTAATAAATAATCTAATAAAAGTGGCATGTTTTTGTGTTTTTGTTAATTAAATGAAGACAAAAAAATGTATTTTGGTGTTTTTTTTTCTTTGAATAAAATGAAAAATGTTTTTTGTATTTTTTTAGAAGATTAAAATAAATAAGGGTTAATAGTCATTCACCCCCTGCCACATAGGCGAGTTTTGATTTTTCCCCTTTTAAAAAAAAAGTTTTGGATTACCCCCCTGTAATTTTCGGGCACCCCCTAAGCGTGTAAAAACCAGGGGGGTAAATAAAAAAAAAATTTTACAGGGGATAATTTTTCTTCTTAGGGAAAAAATGACTTAGAGTTTAAAAATTTTAAAATTATAGGGGGTAATCCAAATTTTTTTTTTAAAGGGGGAAAACCAAAACTTGGTTATATGAGAGGGAGTAAATGACTATTAACCCAATAAATAACCTACATTTGTTGAATACAAAATTAATTAATTAACATCAAATTAAATAATTAGTGGTGTAAATTTGAAATGGGTTAGGGTATGTAAAAAAGAGAGCCTAAAGGCAATATAGTGTGATGGCTCAACATAACAAACTCTAATTTTATTTGAGATTAGTCTTGTATGCAAAAGACAAGATATTATTTTTAATTATTGTTATTTAAAAAAAACAAGTTGAATTTGTGAAAGTGGTCACGTTTTACATGAAAATAACCATATAACACGTGACTTTACAAATAACCAATCATAATTTTTATTAATTAAAAAATAAAAATAAAACTTTCTCTCTCCTACTCAATCACAACCATCCCATAAATTTAATTGAAAAAAAATTAAAATTAACTTTTTTTTTTAAATTTTCTCTCTTCTTATTGGTTGTTTCTAACACTAAAAATTTAAATTCTTATTTCATGTAAGTTTTTCTTATGTTTTACTCATAATAAAAATAATAATCAATGGCCAAATTTCACTTTTATCATAATAATAAATGAAAAAAAATTAAAATAGATCATTTCTATTTTATTTCACTTTTCAATCATGGGAACACACAACCAAAACATGAATAATTCCTAAAACAAAAAGTTTCTCTTTTCTGATCCAACGCTTTCTCCCTCTCAACGACGTTTCTCTCATATTTTTGCAAACACATAATCAAACTCTTCTTCAAAAAGTTTCTTTATGAAAATTAAAATGAAACTCAACACTTCTTCCTCATAAGCAATAACAACAATAGTTTAAATCTCTCATCCAATCTCTTCTTTCCTTTTTGCTTGAATTTGGTTTGAATGAGATGAAGGTTGGTGGAGATTTCTTTTGGTATGGTTGTGGGTGATGTTTATGGTTACTACAAATTGGAAGGTTGTTTGAAGTTGGTGGTGATTATGTAGGTTTGTATATGGTGGAGAATGTGAGTGATGTAATGGTAAATGGCTAGTTTGATTTGTGATAGAGAAAAGGTGAATGGTTAGCATATGATTGAAGATATGTATTATAGTGATGAAGTGGGGTTAGAAGAGTTTAATGGTGAGGGTGGATTGTAGGTGTTGGTGTTTGGAATTCCTAATCATGGTGTAATGGTTATGTTTATGTAAAGAGATTGTAAGGTTGGTGAGACTACTTACTGTAACATGAAAAGAGAGAGGGTAAAAGAATTTTGTTAGCTATTTTAAAGGTTGAATTGGCTATTGTGGTAATAAAATTGTGTGGTTTTTTTTTTACTAAAAATAAGAGTTTGACTAAGACATAAAAATGGTAAAATTGTTGTGTGTGAGAGATGGGTTTTTTTATAGGAAATTTGTGTCCCAATTTGTTTGAAATATGGCCCTATTTATAATGCAAATTAGGTCAACAAAAAGAGCTATTTATAATGCAAATTAGGTCAACATAAAAGAGAAATAAGTTAGACTATGTACAATGGTTACATTATTCAACACTCTACTTTTTCACTTTTTATCTTCCACATCATCTTCTCTCTCTTCCACCTAATAATTCAACACCTATTCAATTTTTTTTCACTACAATGGTTTTGTTTAATAAAATTCAACACCCTACCCCACATCATATTCTTATTTTCTTTTAAAGTTTTGTTTTTATGATTATATATTAATATCTATTATCAATTAAAAGTGAATTTTTTTTATGAGTCCAAATCAAATGAACCAAGTCTCTATTTATAGAGGGAAAAAAATAATGAATTTTGATAAAAATAAAAATAAATAAAAAATTTATTTACTATGAAATAATTAATTTTAAATGATTAAAAGAAAATAAAATCTAAATAATCACAACAACCAATAAAATTGTGTAAAGTGTTGCATGTGGCCCCACTTTTTTCTCATTCAACATGTTGAATCTTTTCAACACCAATTAATCCACATCACATTAAACACCTCATTCAACAAACCATTATAGACATTCAACTATTGAATAATTTTTTCAACACCCCCATTGTAAATGGTCTTACAAATCACAATAAAATGCCGTCAATTAAGGATGTCAACGGGACAGAGAATGTTCGGAGGATGTTTTCCCGCTCCTTGCCATGCCATGCCCCCAAATTTATTCCCCATCCCCGTCTCCAATCCCGTCACGAGAAAATATTTTTCCCCATTCCCATCCCCACAAATCTCCACGGAGATAAATTTTTAGAAAATTTCTATACTTTTATGACACTATTATTTTGTTTTTTTTCCTTTCTTTTAAAAAACACATATTTTTGCATCTTTAATTTTTTTAAATAAAATACATCTTGCATCAATAACAAAAAAAAGAAAAAGAACTTGATGTAGAACTTATTGCTACCATGCTTCCGCTAATTTACTACCACAGTACCGCTGTCGTCCAGTGCAAGTGGTTGATTATGTGTGACAAATCTATAACTACTAATGACGCTTCATTTTTTAATACATTAATATTTTTTATATAAAATTATATAATATATAAAGTATAAAATTAAATAATATGGTCGGAATCGGGGAATCCACGGGGCGGAGGATACTTTCCCAATCCCCGCCCCAAAGTGTTATCTTTTTCCTCCACCCCCGTTTCCGCGGGGGAAATCCCCAACTTCGGTGCTTCGAACAGATAATCCCCACAGGGATCCCATTAACAGATGCAAATTGACATCCCTACGGCCAATCAAAAGAAACCATGCCAAAATATGACCAATCAAAAGAAACTATGATAAGAATCGAAAAATCGAAAAAGATTTTTTAAAAAATACTTTTTTACTATTTTTTGGATTAAAAAATGAATAAAAATAAAACTAATAATTTTAAAAAAGCCTAATTTAAAAAAAATGAAAAAAAATAATAAAAAACTTCAAAAAGTAAAACATTTGGCTTTAAACTGACTTTTGACCTTTTAATGAAAACAACAAATAAATACCAATGCAACGGGGTTCGAACCAGCGAGCTCACGCCAAACATCCCTACTTGGCTAACAAATGAACTGACTGACACTTTTGATTGTTTTTTCTTTTTGAAATACTGTTAAAATAAAATAGTAGTAAATAAATCCAGGTGAAAAAGGGGTATGACAATTATTTATTAGTTTTGTTTTATATTTGATTTTAGTATTTCGCTTGTTTCAGACATAATCGATCGTTGTTATTTTGTAATTTTAGTTTTTAATACTATACATGTTCAATTTCTTGTTATGACTCATAAAAGCATTTCTCTCTTACACGACTCATGCTTGAGAGGCTATGTACATGTATGGTTTTTTGATATGGGACTCAAGAAAGCATTTCACTTACACAAATCATGTTTGAGGGATTATGTAGATGTCATATTTCTTGGTAGGACTCAGGAAAGCATTTCACCGTCACACGACTCACGCTTAAGGGGTTGTCTACTTGTCTAGTTTTTTTGCTCGGGTCCTAAAGTGGGTAGGTCTCAACCCGATTCAAATGGAGCCTGCCACAATTAAATGATCTATCAAGAATAGCATGGTCAGACTGAAAAAGCTAATAAGTTAGAGTGTCTATGCCAGCCCAAGTCTAGTACACGATAATATTTTATTGAGATATGATAAGGGGCACATTCATGGATGATGAAAGGATATCATAATCAAGGATTTAGGACAAATAAGTCAAATTCCCTATCACCGTTAAGAGGTCATATCAATCAAGATCAATCAATATTAAATGACTTCAGAGGAGGAACATTAATTAACAATTCTTCGTATGGTCTCGTTTCGATGGATCTTATATTTTTTTGTGGGAAAATTAGACAACTTTAACCTCTTGATTATTTCTTCAATGGTGACGTTCAATTATATGCATTCTTCTTTGTTATGACCATTACATCTTTGAAAATGAAAGTATTAGGATTTATCCCTCCTTACTATCTCGAATAAGTTTTGGTGTTTCAAGGAGTTCAGATGGGTGTAATTCTTGTATCTAGATGGTAGTCACTTTCCCTCTTGGTAGGGCATGGTATGTTCACCCCTTTTCTTCCTTGTTTGGTCTCTTTGAATCTGTTTCTAATCGTATCCTCCTTCTCAAAACCTCCGCCATAAATTGCCTTTTTTGAGCCAAATTTTCTTTGTATTTATAAACTTATCAACCCCTGTGAGTAGATTGTTGAAACTTTTCGGGGCCCTAACTCTAATACTTTCAGAAAATTTGTATCTCAGTTAGATTTTGTGACTTAACATATATTTTTTCATCTCATCATAGATGTTCTTTGTAACACCCTGATATCCGCTACACGCATCAACTGTGTCGGCCAACCGAGCATTTTAATGTAACACCCTGGATTTCCGCTTACCCCGCGGGGCTTCCGGCCTACCAAGCATGTCACTAGCTTAATCAATACTTCCCCTAGGTCCGCTTACCGTCTTCCCAGGAAATATTGTTTTTGCCTCCCGCAGGAATCGAACTACGTACCTAGGGGTTAAGTACGTATTCATAGCAATTCCTGCTACCACTTGACCATATAAGCGGACCTAGGGGAGTATTGATTAAGCTAGTGACATGCTTGGTAAGCCGGAAGCCTTTTTTTAATGTAACACCCCGATATCCGCTACACGCATCAACCGTGTCGGCCAACCGAGCATGTCACCAGCTTAATCAATACTCCCCCTAGGTCCGCTTACTGGCTGTCCAGGAAATATTGTTTTTGCCTCCCGCAGGAATCGAACCACGTACCTAGGGGTTAAGTACGTATTCATAGCTATTCCTGCTACCAATTGACCATATGGTCAAGTGGTAGCAGGAATTGCTATGAATACGTACTTCACCCCTAGATACGTGGTTCGATTCCTGCGGGAGGCAAAAACAATATTTCCTGGGCAGCCGGTAAGCGGACCTAGGGGGAGTATTGATTAAGCTGGCGACATGCTCGATTGACCAACACGGTTGATGCGTGTAGCGGATATCGGGGTGTTACATTCTTAACCATTATTTCTTCTCTGCTGAACCTATTGATGTAGTATTTTAGGGGTTTGTCTTTCCCCTGTCTGACGAATCCTAGTTTCTACTGACTTAGACTGCTTTCTAGATGTTGTGAAGTATAAGAAAATGTTTGCGAATTTCTCCCCATGAATTGATCAATTTGTTCCTTTAAACAAGCCATAACTGTTACTTTCGGAATGAGGAAAAATTACTTGTATTTCTTAGGGCCTCTTTTGTCCCTAAAATTTAATAATACATTGACAACTTCCATGTGTTCGTCGGGATCAGTTATTCAGTCATAGGTCCCCATTATTAATTATTTTCAAGAAATTCCTCTTGATGGTTTATTCGTTTACTATTTTGTTAATTTATTTTAGGAAAGATATGTATTTGTCCCCTTTGAAACCAACAAAGGATGAGGAATGAGAGGTTAGTCGACATCGTCAACCCCAATATCTTTGTCGACTGCCTTTTCATTGTAACTTGGACGGAGAATTCCTTCTAGATGGTGGGAGTGGGTTATGCACCTTTGATGACCTCGAGGTTTCCTGTGCCTAGAGAAATTGTTAATTTTATGTGTGACTACGTATTTATGGAGTCTATGAGGTAGGAACTGGTCATGATCTGGATTCTTGGTTTCTCAAAGTTGTTCATTTTGAAACTCTAAGACTGTAGATAGTTTATTAATCACTGTGAAAAAAGTTTATTAGCTAGGCGTTTCTTGTGCTTGTTGTTTGTTCCACTAAAGTGAAGCCCTAAGGTGCATCATTACCCCTCTCTTTGAGTGGATCTAAGTTTCCTTCAATTGGTGCTTGAAGTCATGATGTTACTTTAAAAATTATGAATAGTTATTCTGAGGTGTGTCAGCGCTAATTCTGATGATCTTTTAGATAGCAATTTATAATCAATCAAAATAATTAATCTGCACACTTAAGAAACTATTAGAGTACAAAATTATTACAAAAAAAATATATGTATTGTTATCATTGTCATACCCCAAATTTGTCCTACCCTTTAACTTCTAACTGGCTTAGGCTTTGCATTCATGTACATACATCACTTAGGTCATAACTCACACTCATGCATGCATACCATTGGCATCAATCAAAGGCCAGCAAGAAAAAGCTCCATTGCAAAGAAGTTTGATCAGAGAATAAGAAAACTGAGGTACAATCATGTGGCTCTTTGTTCATTGAAGTCCTCCTGGATTGGGGTGTCTCTCTGCTTCAAATCAGGGCATTGATTGAAGAGTGCAAACTTGCAAATCGTCTGGTTCTTTAAATAAGGGTTTCTTTGACCAAAGTCAACCAATTGACTTTCTGGTCAACATTTGATCAGGAATGGACTCTACATGTGGAAAAATTCCCATACTGACTGTGTGGATGTGTTTGTGTAACTGGATCTGACTGGAAGAGATTTAATCGGGAATTTCATCAATAGTCGAAAAATCAGAACAATTGACTTTTGAGTCAAAATCAGAAGAATTGTTCAAATGTTGACTTTTGGTGGAAAATCGGTCAAGAAAAGTCGAAGAATGGATAAAATCGGGAGTTTGATAAAAAGTGTCCAAAAATGGAAAAAAGACAAAAATGGAAACTTTTCAACACTTAGAAAAATTTTTGATCCTTTGAATCATGATGAGCAGTCCACTTCAGCACTGATTTACACGTGTCAAATGGCATTGTTTGGAAAAAATTCCAACATCAAAGTTGTTCCTCTTATGGAGGAGAACAACTTTGTAGTTGGAAGTTTTTTCATTTGAAGTTTGTATGAAGAGTTAAAGTGTTTTGAAGTTGCTGAAAAGTCATTTGAGCCAAGTCACAATTCAGGCCATGGACCAGGTCATGACCTGGCATTTTAACAAACACATGGCGTGCCAAATCTCCAGCCATTTTTAGAGCTCTACAGAAGTGCCATGAATGCAAACTTGGTATCATCCTCTTCCTTGCCATCCCCTCTATCCATTGAAACAAGAATTGGGTCAATTGAACAAGTATTGAGTGATATGCAAGCCTTCAAAGTAGTGCCCCAACACTGGTCAAATCCTGCAGGCAGCCATGACACAGAATTCTGGGCACGCAACGCATTTCAGCAAACACGTGGCGGGCCAAATGTCAATGCATGTTTCTTCCTCCACAAGTCACCATCTTGAACAAGCTTGGTTCTAAACCATTCCTTGCCATGTCCTCTATCTATTGAGCCCAGTATCATCAATTTTGGACATGTGTGGAGCAAGTTACGAGGCTGCAAAGTCACTCCTCAACCAAGCCATACTTTTGCCAAGAGCACAGTTCCAGAGCCAGGTCACGCGCGTGCAGCAATGACACACCATGTTCTAGCTCACTTTTCTTTATTCCCAAGCATCATTTTAAGAAGCTCCCAACTCCAAGTTTGTTCTGTGCCATGAGCTCTTCAAGTTGACCCCAAGTTTGGATAAAATAGTGAGCCATAGCCATAGCTTCACACGAGCAAAAGGGGTGTCTTAGGAATGTGTTTTGTAAGCATGTTGCTAGCAAGCCACCATCATTCATTTCCATAATAACCCATGCAAATTCTGAAATGTTAAAGCCATATGAAGACCATGCCATATTTGTTAAAGTCCCACATTCAAGAGGAGTGGAAAGTTGCTGCAAGTTGCTCACTCATTGGAATCCCACACTCAAGAGAACTATTCTATTCACCTCACACTTGCCCTATAAAAGCATATACAACCCTCACTTTATTCTCTCACGATTCACAAACTCACATACTCTCTTCTCTCTTCTTCCCATTCTACACTCTTTCTCCCCACATTCTCCCTCTCTCTCAGTTCTCTCTCTTCTCCCTCAACCAACTCCGGCCACCCTAACCTCCTCTTAACCAACTCCGGCCACCCTAACCTCCCCTCAACCAACTCCGGCCACCCTAACCTCCCCCTGAACCAACTCCAACCACCACTCTCCGCAATCAACTTCACTCATCTCTCTTCTAACCGACGTTCTCTTCCTCTCTCATAGTGCAACACCATCACTCTCGCATAATAATCATCATCTGCTTCGTTATTCGGATGCCGAGCAAGTTCCAAAGGAAGTTTACAGCAACGCTAATGGCTTCTTGAAGTGGATCGTGTCATCAAACGCGTAGGAGCAGTCAAAGATCCCGAGTTCATTTCTCAGGATTTGAATATTCCGCAAGAACAGAAGCACGCCTTTGAGTGTAGATCTGGATTTGTGAAGTCTTAGTCCTTCGCTCAGAATATATTCAGGTAAATCTCCGTGTTCCTTCTTAGCATGGATAGAGAATAATGATGATCGTGTGTTGCATAGATTCTGCATGATGTCAATTCTTGAAAGTTTTGTTATTATTCTCCATGAAATGATGATTGTTTGGACTGAGGAATCACGTTGTTGAACGTTATGAGTGACTGTGAATGCAAGGTCATGTTTAGAGTAGACTTTGGGAATATGTGTTCAAGGTAGGGTTTATGAAATGTGTTCTGTTTGAGCTTTAGAGGGGGAGTCACCAAAAACTGATGGTAGATCTATAACCTACGTGAAAATCCGAGTAGAGTGATGTGAGCTCATGCATTTCTGGGCGTGTAGGTGTCATACCCTAATTTTTGACCCCCCTGAGATGGCATATCTCCAGGATTTTTCATCAGGTCAAGACAAGTTCCCAGAGCAGTTATTTCTCCATCTGGTATCTAATCGAGGATGCTCAAAGACAAGAAAGCTCAGGCAAAGGATCAATCAATACAAGGATTAGTCCCTAATACAATCATGGGGCTCAAGGACTTCATTTTTCTCATCTATGATTGATTAGACATCCAGTCATCTGAGTACAGGTTTACTCAGGTCACCAAACTAGGGTTTTGAGCCTAATCAAGGACTGAAATCAGGGATCACCTTTGGGAAACCCTAAAAAGCCCCAGGAAACCATTCAAAGACATCAATCATCTTCAAATAACTCATATGACAAGATCCACTGGACATTACACCTCAGTTCAAAGTCTACACTCATCATTGTCCTCTGGTCGACAATTAGGGTTTTTGACCTAATTCACCAAGATAGTTGACTTTTAATCAGGGCATGGATCAAAAACTCAAGACATGATTCAAGAATCTCTACTACCTCAATATAATCCATTTACATCATTCATTTGAGGAAAAGATCTTGTTTCTACACAAAAGCCCAAAAATTCACTTTGTCAGGAAAAGTCAACTGTGTGGGATCATCATTGACTTTTAAGATTTTTGGTCAAAAAATGACTTTCAAAGATCAATATCATCAATATATGGATGTCAAAGTCATTTGACCAAAGAAATTCAAAGAAATTCATCAAGGAGCAAAAAGTCGGGAATTAGGGTTTTTGAGGGCATTGTGAGAACTCAAAATTTCACCTACACAACTCAAAAAACGTCCAACATGAAAGTTGTAGATCTTGAAAAATAAAACAACATCTTACAAGGGAACTTTTTTCGAAAGATCAACCATTTATGAAGTTTTGGAAATTTTGAAGTTTAGGTCATAAACACTTAGAAATTTTTCTAAGTGTTTTAACCTAGTTTTCATCCAACTTTGGGCTCATTTTTCACAAATTTCCCAAATGATTCTGAAGAAGACATAAACTAATGATTTGAAGTAGATGTTTAGGGCTTTCCAAATTGTGTTCAACCTTCTCCAAATTCAATTTGAGCTAGGAGTTATGCTTGTTCAAAGTTGGCCTCATGAAGTAAAATTATAGGTCATGTGCAAATTGGAACTTTGCAATTTTGTGCATTTTGCTTCATGAATGGATGCTACACGACCCATAACACATCTGAAACCATGCCATGCATTCATTTTCACCATGCCATAAGAATTGAAGAGGATTCTAAAAACAAGAACATGTGATTATGTAATGATTACATTTGTGAATTTATGGCAAATTGATGAATCACCCAAGGAATCTTCTCACCAACCAATTAGAGCTCATTTCTGGCTCAGAATTGTCCCCTAAGATTAAACAAAATCGAGGGCTAGGGGGATTGATCAAATGGAATTAAAATTCTCATCATTGCATAAGAGATACTTGCAAACTTCCTTCATGGCTAAGAAAGCAAATCAACTTCACTAAGGAAGCTCACTCCTCTGCAGCTATACTGATCCATTTGCCTATAAATACATATGCATTCCTCATTCAAAAAGACACCAAAGCAACCATATTCCTTGCTTTCTCTTTCTCTTCTCATGTTCATTATTTTTCAAAGTTCTTTGGCAAGAAGAATCGATTTCTTCAAACCAGAGCTCATCTTTGGGAAGTGAACATTCTAACATCTCAAGGGAGGTCATTTGAGGTGATCCAAGCACCTGGATCACTTCTGTAAGTGGAGGAACACCATTGTTGCTCTCACTTTGGAGCATTTGCAGTTGGAGGTCCATGGAGTAATTCAGGAGGTTCCAAGCCAAGCCAATCATCCAGGCACACTCCTCAGGTCATAGTGAAGCTAACCAGATGGCTGCAGCTCATCTGTAACTCAAGAATCAACACCCTCCATGCTCACTTGAAGCTGAAATCGAGGGAGGTCCATAGAACAATTCAGAAGGATTCAGGTTGCAATAAGCATTCAGTTAGCATCATTGAGTCTCAGGGAAGCTATTGAGATCATTCATTCAAGCCCAGGTGCTCTCCATCATCCTCACGACCTCCATTTTCAGAGGTAAGTTTCTGAACTCCACCTTTTTAATTTAAGCACTCTTTGTGGTAAAGCTCGATTCTATCTTGTTCAGCATCATCAGAGGATTGAAAACCCTCTATCATCATTCATTTATTCATCTTGTGCATCATTTAATTTTAAAATTAGGGTTTATGTGTTCTTCGTGTTCATAATGAAATTCGTTAGTTACACTTAGAATAAATGAATTCTGAGCCCATAATCATGTTCCTTGTCCAAAAACGAGTGAGATTGATGTTTACATCATGCCATTTAGTTGAGAAACCAGAGAGTTAGGAATTTGAAAATCTGAAGCTCGAGGAAGAAGATGAACATGGCGCGCGTAAAATTTGAATTTCCTGGCTTATCTGAAAATATAATATATTGAGTGTATATAGTTAACAAGCTGCGCGCGCAGCTCAGTTGGTTAAGTTTTGAAATGTGATCATGAAGGGCGTGGGTTCGAACCTCTCTAGGGCCAAACCAATTTTTTAGCATCCATTTTCATTCTTTTTTTTTTTATACAAACTTCACACAATCAATAAACTTATCAAATTAAATCATTTTCACTTCATTTTCCACACACTTGCTATTTAATATACCTACTTTGTGAATAATCAAAAAAATCATAAAAATATTATTTATTTCATGTGTTTTAATTAGGTTTAAAATAGTATGTTTTAAATATTTTCTTAATTACTTTAAAATATATATTTTCATTTTGTTTTAACCTAATTACTTTGTGAATAATTTTATGATAAAACCCTAATTATTTAGGTCTTAATTGGGTATAGATTTCATCTTTGCCTTAATTAAGTTGACTTTTGTCAATATTCAAAACTATTTTCAATCTCTGATTAAACGGATGATTAAGGTTTTCAAACAACAAAACCTTGCATCATTCCAAATCATTTTTCAAAATTGCTTTTACACCAGTACTGTAAAGTACTGGGCCTCTAATAGAGTGTAAGTCCCAAAAACCTTCTCTTCTTAGCTTGTTTTCAAAACTGTATTTTCAAAATCTTCTTTCTGTTTTCAAAACATTCTTCTGGTATTTGAAGGGCATTATTCCCGGTGAAACTCTTTAGATACCTATGTGACCTTTGTCCATCTTCACTTCTTCTGTTTTCAAAAACCATTAACTGTTTATCATATATATATTCAACTGTTATCAACAAAACAACAAAAATTACTGTTGAGGCTCTGTACATACTTCTTCAATGGTCTCCACTCCATCCAGGTTAGGCTTTACAAGCTTTCAATTTACAGTCTTTATTTAAATTACTGTCAAATATAAATTGTGCATATATTAGTTTAGAACTACGTTTGAGTATAAACCTTAGGACAGTTAAACTATATATATATATTATAGGAATATGGCCTAGGATTGAGAATGTCTTCCCGGTGAAGGCTCTTTCCTAATTAGAGATCTGTAGTTCAAACCCCCAAGATGAATTATTCCCGGTGAAACATCTTGGCAAAAACCTTAGAATCCAAATAATAGGACACATCCACCCAAAGAGGAATTATTCCCGGTGAAACCTCTTACCCTTTTGCTTAGAGCCAAAATAAGTTCAAAACTACATAGCTTTCTCTTGTGCTATAACAAGGACCCTCGATTAGCCTCCTCTTGGGCTTTGTACAAGGACCCACAGGCTTCTTAAAAGCATTTCCAGCTTCCTCTTGAGCTTGTATACAAGGACCCATCAGGTTTCTTATAAACATAGGAACAGGTCTTTAGCCACCTTTTAGCCTACCCTGGTGAGTTTCTTCCAATTTAAACCAGACTTTAAACAAGCTAAGTTTGTCTCAATTTTGCATTGAGTACACCTTTTGGAATGAGAGACATGGACAGTCTCTGTCACCCTTATCTTCATCAATCTTCCTTAGCAGAGTCTAGGATCCATGCTTTGGGTCATCCTCAGCATTGAGTCAGCCTTCATCTTGGGCTTTAAACAAGAAGTCTCCATTAGATAATCTTTCTGCCATTCATTTCCAACAAAACCCCTGGAAAGGGTTAGCCTCCAAAGTCAATTAAAATCAACCTCCATTTCAATAAATCCCTGGAAAGGGTTAGCTTCCACACATTCTTTCATTTTTAATACAAAAACCCCTGGAAAGGGTTAGCCTCCAAAGTCAATTAATAAATAATGTCATTTCTCTTAGAAGATAGTTTCCCCAAAAAGAGTCAAAACCCCTGGAAAGGGTCAGCCTCCAAAAAACATGATAAAGTCAGTCTTTTACCAAACAATTTCTCCAGCTGAGTCAAAATCCCTGGAAAGGGTTAGCTTCCAAAGAAAAACAGTCTTTTAATAAATAAAATCTCCTCAGTAGAGTCAAAACCAACAAAAACAGTTAGCCTCAACCTTGGGCTTCATACAAGGCACCCAAACAATAAAACTCCCCTGTCAAGAGTCAGCCTCAACCTTGGGCATTGTACAAGGCAGATAATAGAGTCTCCCCAGTGAGTTCTTCATCACTCAGTAGCCACAACCTTGGGCTTTGTACAAGGCAGATAAACCATATTTTTCATGTGTCAAAGATTCCTAACACTTAGGATCTTTCCCCATATAGTCATCCATACTTAATTCATTTAAGAGTCCGCCACAACCTTTGGCTTTGTACAAGGCAGAAAATAATGTTTTCCCTAGCAACAGTTAGCCACAACCTTGGGCTTTGTACAAGGCACACAAATAGAGTCTCCCTAAGTAGAGTCAGCCTCAATTCTGGGCTTTGTACAGAACACAAAAATACCCTGTAATTAATCCCCAGTGGAGTCATCTCCCAGAGTCAATAATATTAATTAATCAATCAAAAAGCCTCAAGCTTGGGCCTCATACAAGCCAGCTAAAGTCAGATCTTCTATACAGTAGATAGACATAGCTTATCTCTATAGAGAGATATTTTTACTACTCTACCACATTCAAACAAACATTTCAATTTCAATTTTAATTTTAATCAAGTCTCCCATTTAGGATTTTGAAAGGCATGAGCTGGCAGTAAAACCCAGACATGTGGTAACTTTCCCTAATTTGGATGAGCATCTTTCTTTCATTTAAGAGGCATTTGACTGGTATACTTGCACATACACAAGTAAGGTCCCCCTCTTGAATGAAATAAATTCAGTTATTCTGTCACTCCTTTAAATGTTTGTGGTAGAATAGTACAAATACCTCTCTGTAGAGATGATTTCATGTCTCTTTACTGTAAACAGAGATTTAATTCCAAGCTTCAACCTTGAGCTTCAAGCAAGGCACAAAAAAAACAATTAATTTCCCTAGTTAGTTCCCCGAACTACATTAAGCTCTGACTTCCACTAGGGATATGTAGGCATGAGGTTCACAAGGAATCTCAGCGAGCTAATAAAATACCAAAAATAGTCAGTCTGTCTATCTGTCTGTCTTTCTTTAATCAATTCAATTCCTTCTCCTAATACAAAGGAGAAACTTTCCCAATCATTAGCAATAAACACAATCACAATGACACAGAGAAGGTTCCTGTAGAATACTACAGATATGTAGGGTGTTTAAACACTTCCCTATGTATAACCGACCTCCCGGACTCCAGAATTTCTAGTCTAGGTGAAATCCCCACACTTAGCAAACTCCTAGGGTTTAGTTGAGATCTTTTTTCCCCTTTCCTACTCGTAGGACAAATAAGAAAGTTCGTGTGATATCGTAGGAAGAACTGAAATAAAATTCATCCCACCACGGGCGCATTCTCCTTCCAAATTTCGCGTGAAGGGTTTAGCGTGCCGTCCTCCCAAGTGAAACGGGGAGGTAAAAGAAAACGACCACCACAGTAGGTTCATCTCCGGCGGAGACTGTATCGGAGAAGACGACCGGAAAATGCTTCCGGCGTCTGAACTTGTTTTTATACGTTTCTCTTAGATGAACTTGCGTGGCAGTGCCTCATTGGTGAGTGCTTTCAGTATTTGTTATTTTTTGTCTTATCCCCATGATTGTGCAATGATTCGCAATGAGGTGTTGCGTACTGGTTGGCTCTTGGCGTGTTTTGTCTGTTTGTGACTTAAATTGAGCTGCACCGATTGATATGTGGATGAAGGGACTAGTGTTATGTCACGTTTGAATAAAAACCATATTATATAATATTCACATGCTGATAATAAGAAAATGAAATGAAATAAAAAATGAAATAGAGAACAATGTAGTGGGCCACACGAATCCTGGGCTTGGAATTGTTTCTGGAATCACGCCCCTCACTTGCTATTACACCACGCGCCATCTGGATTGGTCCTTGAGCGCCTTGCTACTCCCACCCACCTATCTTTTAGGCCCAGCTTTGCTTAACTGTTTTTAGTTCATCTGTTAATTACTTTTACAACCCCATGCTGTTAATAACAAATAATAAAAATTGATTTTTCCTTTTGAATATTAATTCATTTTTCTTAAATAAAAGTTGATAAAAATTGTTTTCTCCCCAATTAGACTTTTTAGAATTTTATGAATCTTTTAGAAATTTTAATTGTTGTTTTCCTTGATTTCTAATTGGTTGATAACTCATAAAGATAAAAATAAATAGTTTCTTTGTTAATTCAAAAATAGTTTCTAACATGAATAAAGATGTCATTGCTTGTAAATATTTTCATAAATAGTTTACATTTTAATTCTCTTCCTTTTGTGAATACTTTTAATATTTCGTATTTTTCTTTTTAGGAATTAATCAACATAGATTTAGAAATTAGGACTAGTTCCCTTTTTGCATTCTTTTCTTTTACAACATAAAACACTAACAAATATTCAAATAAAATCCCCTTTAAAAAATACAAAGAAAATACTTAAAACACTAATAATCAAAGTGAAAATTCTTAAAAAGGGAATGGAACCTTGAAACATCCCTTGCTTAAGGGAATGTTCGAGTGCTTGGATCTCCCTTGCTTAAGGGTCCCATTCAGGCGTAAGTTCCCAACTTCTAAAAAACACAAACCAAAGAGTAACTCGAGTTTCCCTTGCTTAAGGGATTTCCTCGAAACGCTCAAACTCTCTCTCTTCTCTCCTTTCTTAAGGGCATTGTTATCTCCGCTCTATTGCATCCTAGGCTGTCCCCTTATGCAAGAGCGCGAGCGTTAACTCCGCCCAACTAAAAAACACAAAAACAAACAAAAACTATGGAGCCGAACTACGGCGCTCTGATTCCTGAAAAGGATACGTAGGCATCAAGTCGCGGGGCTTGAACGAGCACACTTGTAAATAATTCCTTCTTTTCCCCGTATTTCTTTTTGCATTCATTCGCATATAGACATAGACATAGTACACACCCTTTAGATAGAAACAAGCATAGGTGGATACCATCAAGTACGATGGGCGCGAGGGGTGCTAATACCTTCCCCTTGCGTAACCGACTTCCGTACCTTGATTCTCTGGTCGCAAGACCTTGTTCCTTCCTTTGTTAGGTTTTCTGATATCCCTTTCCCTTATGGGATAAATATATTGGTGGCGACTCTGTTCATTTTTCGCGAGCGTGCGACAGCTGGCGACTCTGCTGGGGATGTTGCTAGACCTGTTGCTGGTCCATCCTTAGTGAGTCGATCCTAGCCTGCGTTTGTTTGTTTATTTACTGGGTGTTTACTTGTTTTTATGTCTATACTTTGTATATATGTTTGCATGCTTATTCTTTGCCTGCATGTCATGTTTATTTCTGTTTGCACATCATGCATATGGATTATATTCTGTGTTCCTTGGGGTCTTCTGTTCTGTTTTGCAGGTGGGGGGTTTGTATGAGGTAAAAGGCCCACTACCCAGGCCAAGTGACACATAGGATTAGCGTGGATGCTCATGTTGACTCCTGTAGCGCTTGCTATGGCTGAGATTGACATGGGGTGCCACAACTGGGCAAGGTTCTTTCATGGAACACTGTGTCTGGCACGCTTGTTGCCTCAAACACTTTGTACCCCATGGGAACTGTAGACCCTGGTGACCATTAGGGACCACCTGTTCGTGTCTAGAATTCATACCTGTGAGTTTGGGGTGGGACAGGATACTAGCCTTCATCATACCCGGATTTCCATTTTGCAATCTGAAGCCGGAATTTTGAACCTGCTACATTCAGTGTTACCCAGATATTCGGAACTGCGAGAGACATTCAGTCTCTCACCACATCACGCACATGACACATCATGTTATTGCATCCACCTCATTTCACTCGTGGAGAATCCTAAAGTCTATTTCCAAAAAATAGTGACAAAATGTGCACCTTTTGCAAAAAAAAAAAAAAAAAAAAAAAAAAAAGAAAAGAAAAGAAAAGAAAAAGAAAATAAATAATGAAAAGACCTTAGGATTCTCCCAGTGAAATGCATTCCACCATATCATTTGACATGCATGTTCATTTATTTTCAGGAAAATTTGGCTTTGCCTCCGACCAACACATGGCTCCACCATTGAAGACTGGTAGTCGCAACATTTCCTATACGTTTCCAAATCCGAATCTGGATTCTCTTGAGTGTTTAGCAAAAAAGATTACGCCAGATGAGTCAACCAATTTCCGAGGAAAATATGGGTACATTCTGAGCCTTCTCAAGATGCCGTTCATCAAGTACGAGCAAGAGGGAGTTCATACCTTGCTTCAGTTCTACAATCCTTCTCTACGTTGCTTCACGTTCCCTGACTACCTTTTGGTTCCCACTTTGGAGGAGTATTCCCTTTTCCTTGGTATTCCGGTCAAAAAAGAAGAGGTCCCGTACTATAGCACTATGGAAGCCCCTACGTCCATTGAAATTTCCAAGGCTCTTTATTTGAGCAAGTCAGTCGTGGAAGCAAATCTCACCAAGAAGGGAGGATACTTTGGTTTTCGTATGGAGTTTCTGGTTAAAAGAGGGTGTGATGTTGCTGAAGCAAAAGAATGGGACACTTTTAGGGCTATCTTGGCTCTAAGTATCTATGGTATCATGATGTTTTCAAATGTACCTGACTTTGTGGATATGAATGCCATTCACATATTCATTTTGCAGAATCCTGTTCCTACACTTCTGGGGGATGTTTATCACTCCATTCATCACAGGAATAGTCAGAAGAGAGGTTTGGTCAGATGTTGTGCTCCGTTGCTATACCGTTGGTTCAGATCACATTTGCCTGAGCGTGGAGCTTTCGTCGATAGTAGGCACACATCTAAATGGGCTGAGAGGATTATGGGGATTAGAGCTAAGGACATTGTCTGGTACAACCGATCTTTGGATGACATGGAAGTTGTTATGAGTTGTGGGAAGTTCAACAATGTACCTCTCATGGGTATCAAAGGTGGGATCAATTATAATCCCGTCTTGGCTAGGAGAACTTATGGATATGCTTTTATCAATCCTCCTGAGCAAACTGAGATTGCTGAGAACATTTTCTATCATGCGGCCACCAACATCGGACAAATGGCAGAAGCTGTGCAAGCCTGGAAGAGTATTTGTTGGAGAGATAAGAAGCATTTTGGACAGAGAGATAATGCAACTTATGGAGACTATACTGAGTGGGTCAAGACTGTGGCCAATACCCAAGGGATGCCTTTCCCTCCTAAGGACCCTTTGTACCCTCCTGCTGGTAAGCAACCCAACATTGTTTCCATGCCTCGTTACAACCAAACTGTTGAGCAGAATCGGAAATTGACTGAACAAATGGAAACGATGCAAGTTAAGATGAATACTGATAGGCAAGAGAAGCTTTCTACTCTTCATAAGTTGAAAATGAGAGAAATAGAGCTTGAAGAATTATATGCTAGAGGGAGCACTTCTCAGAAGAGGCCAAGAATGACTGTGAATTCTAAAACAATTGAAACTCAAGAGAAGAAGCTGAAAGAACATTACGAGACTCAATTGGCAGATTTGACTAAAAAGCTCCAGATTCAGACTGAAAACGCCAATTCAGAGAAGTCTCGTCGCAAGAAAGCAGACAAACTCTTGCTGGATCGTCAGAATACCATAGAGAAGTGTTATGAAGAGATTCGAAAGCTGAAGGGCCAGATAAGAGAAAAGGACCAGAGTAATGCCCAAGTTCAAGAGGAAGCTAGGTATTGGGAGGTAAAGAATTGTCACATGGAAACAATGCACTTCAGAAAAGACCTGCTGATTCAAGAAATCATTAAGAGGCCCACCCGTGTTGAGACCAAGGAGCTCTTTGAAGAAATGAAGATTTGGAGTGATAAGAACATTGGAGATAGCCCTCTTCGTCATTTGGACATGGGAGATCCTGCTTAAATGCTGATTTTGTTGTAGAATCACCACCAGATTTGTTGGATGGGATTCCTGTTTTTATTTCTGTATTTGTTGGCTCATGAGAGCAGAATATTTTGTATTTCAAGAACTTGGTGGCAGAATTAATCAATTATGTTTGCTTATCTTGGTTGTGCTTATCTTGGTTGAGCTTATCTTGGTTATGCTTCACTATTTTCTCCATTATCTTATGTTGTTGGTTTGAGGCAAAGCCAAAAAGTCTTGGAAATAATAAAACATGCACACATGCACCCATGCACTCATATCATACTGCATTTTCAGGTTTTTATCAGATTCTAATTGGGGTCCCTTCCAACAACCGATTTCCTTTCCGACGACGAAGCTGACTTTCTTACATCCTTACCGTACCAGGAGCAACGAGAGACTCATGGATCAATTTGAGCAGAACCAAGCTGCCCTCCGTAGGGATATGGATGTTATGGGGGAAAGAATGACCCAACTTATGGAGACTCTCCATGTCGTTGTCCAAGGACAAGAAGAGCTCAGAAAGAGCGTTGCTGGATTGATCAAGGATACTCCTACTAACTCTGCTGATGGGGGAGTAAAAACTAAGGAGATTCCTGTTGAGGGTATAGCAAAGGTAGTGGATGACCACCATGAGGTTATTGATCTTGAACATGATCTTACTGCTGAGTTGACCGAGACTGCTAAGATGTACCAAGCTCTCGAAGAACGCCTTAAGGCCGTTGAGGTTGCTAAAACTTCGAGTTTCGACACTGCTGCTTTGAGCTTGGTACCTGGAATTGTTATTCCACCGAAGTTCAAGGTGCCAGATTTTGATAAGTACAAGGGAGTTACTTGCCCAGAAACTCACATTCGTTCTTACTGTCGTAAGATGGCCGCTCACGCCGAGAACGAACCTCTGCTTATGCATTTCTTCCAGGACAGTCTCACAGGAGCCCCGTTGGAGTGGTATATGAAACTTGAGAGGGCCAATGTCAGTACTTGGGGAGGACTTGTTGATGCCTTCTTGAAACAATACCACTACAATACTGCTATGGCCCCTAGCCGCGCTCAACTGCAAAATATGTCACAAAAGTCTGAAGAATCTTTCAAAGAATACGCCCAGAGGTGGCGTGAACTTGCTGCTCGAGTTCAACCTCCTCTTCTCGACCGAGAATTGATTGATCTGTTTATGGGTACTCTGAAAGGGTCGTACCTTCAGCACATGGTTAGTAATACTTCTCCGTCCTTCTCAGATGTGGTCATCATTGGTGAACGGGTTGAGAACTGTGTAAAAGCTGGTACCATTCAGGGTGTTACTAATCCTAGCAATTCAAGTGGTAATGGTAAGAAGCCGTATTCTGGGTTTGTGAAGAAGAAAGAAGGTGAAACCAGTACTGCTTCAGTTGACCAAGGTCGAACTCCAGTATACTCTGCTGTCCCACCTCCTTACTACCCGATGCCATATGCTGTTCCCAATCCGTATGCCCCTCAAGCATACGCTGCTGCATTTCCACAACCATGGATGGCACCCCAACAGCCTTTCGTACCACAACCACAAGTTGCTGCTCCTCAGAACCGTCAACAGAATCCTAGGCCTCAAGGTCAAAGAGCTCCACAAAGGCAGAGGTACCCTGATAGGCGTATAGACCCGATTCCGATGCCGTATGCCCAGCTCCTTCCCCAATTACTTGCTGGTCAGCTGGTGCAACTTCGTGAAATGGGCCCTCCGCCTAGTCCTCTTCCTCCAGGATATGATGCTAATGCTCGTTGTGAATTCCATTCAGGCGCTCCAGGCCATACAATTGAAAAGTGTAAAGCGTTAAAATACAAAGTCCAGGATCTTCTCGATGACAAGCTCATCTCGTTCACTCCTACTGGTCCTAATGTGCAGAATAATCCTATGCCTCCCCATGCAGGTACGACCAATGCTGTTGAATGGTGTGACGAACAAATCCTGGTAACTGATGTGAATGAAGTCAAAATGTCGCTTGCAATGGTCAGAGAACATCTTGTGCAACAAAGGATTCTGTGTGAATTACATGACTTCTGTTTACAGTGTTCTTCTAATCCAGAGGAATGTGCCAGGTTGAGGGATGAGATCCAAAAGCTGATGGATGAAGGTGTCATTAGAGTGGAAAAGATTGTTCCTAATGACGAAGTGGCTATTCTAGAGATCCCTTACTCTCCTGCTGATACGACAAAAGCCCAAAGTACTCCTTTGATCATCCATACTCCGAGCACTCCCTTGGTCATTCAGGCTCCGAGTACTCCCTTGGCTATTCTGGCTCCGAGAAATCCGTTGGTTATTCAGGTTCCAAATGCTCCTTCGACTCCTTCAACCCCGTCTCTTGTTCCCTCTCCTGTGAATGATTCAAAGGCCGTTCCTTGGAGTTATAATGCCGTGTATATTCAAGGGAAGAAGTTTGACTGTCCTCCAGTAGGTAATTCGAGTATCACAAATATTGCTGGCACTAGTGGCATAACCCGTAGTGGTCGGATCTTTGCTGCCCCTCCTCCGCCTCCTAAAGAGACCAATAAAGAGGCTAGTACACAAGCAAAAGGAAAGCAAGTTGCTGTTGATCCTCCTGTAACACGTAATGCACAAGATGCCGAGCAACTTCTGAGAATCATTAAGAAAAGTGACTACAAGGTGATTGATCAACTTGACCAAACTCAAGCTAAAATCTCCATCTTGTCTCTTTTGGTGCACTCAGAAGCTCACCGTGATGCTCTTATGAAAGTTCTGGCTTCCGCTCACGTAACTCAAGACATTACCGTGCCTCAGTTTGAAGGGGTTGTGACCAACATTGCTGCTGGTAATTGTTTGGGTTTTTCTGATGATGAACTTCCACCTGAGGGTAGGGCACATAACAAAGCGTTGCATATCTCCGTCAAGTGTCTGGATGCTGTGTTGTCTCGAGTTCTGATTGATACAGGTTCTTCTCTTAATGTGATGCCCAAGACCACTTTGTTTAAGCTGAGTATGGATGGGATTATGATGAGACCATGCACTATGAGTGTCAGAGCGTTTGACGGTTCTAGAAGGTCCGTAGAAGGGGAAATTGATTTGCCTGTCTTGATTGGCCCTCACATGTTCTATATTACCTTCTATGTTATGGATATACGTCCTTCATACACTTGCCTCTTGGGTCGTCCTTGGATCCATGCTGCTGGGGCTGTGACATCTACCCTCCATCAGCGTCTGAAATTTGTTGTGAATGACAAGATTGTTGTGATCACTGGGGAAGAGGATTTGATAGTCAATAATCTGGCATCATACCGTTATGTTGAAGTGGAGGGAGAGATACAAGAGACACCTTTTCAGGCCTTAGAGATTGTGTCGGTTGATAAACTCCCCGTGGTTGAGAATAAGAAGGAACTCGGAGCACCCCTCTCGTCTCTAAATGATGCTAAGGCCTTCTTAGAGGCTGGTACTCCCCATAGTGCCTGGGGCAAGCTGATTGATGTTCATGAGAAGCGAGACAAGTATGGCCTTGGGTATCAACCGTCTTCCTCTACTCAGCTCAGCATAATTCCTGGAAAGAAGGTGATTCCTCCCATTTCTCAAGTGTTCGTCAGTGCAAGCACCAGTTCTGGAAGTCAGGTTCTCGCCGTGGATGATGATGATGAAGAAGATCTCTCCAGATTCGTTTGCCATGCTGCGCCTGGACAGGAGCTCAACAATTGGACTATCTTGGACATCCCCAGAGTCACTTTTATGGAGATGTAATTTTCTTGTTTCAATAAGTCATATGCTTCGCCCTAAGCATTTTGACCACTTGTACAAAGAAGGGCCCCCATGTTGTTTCAATTTGTTTAATATTGAATAAAAATCATATCTTCGCATGCAATTACTGTTCCATTTCTTTCATTTTTTTGTTTTTACTTTAAAAACTTTTTCAAAAATGGCAAAGCTTTTTCTTTTTCTTTTTATGTGTTGCATTCTAAGGCATAAATCATCCATCGTGCAGATCCGGCTCGGATTCCATCAAAAATGATAATGTTACAGTTCCATGTCTTAATATCCTTGAGAATCCAATTGACCAAGCTGATGAGGATAGTGGGGAAGATTGTGAAGTCCCTGAGGAATTGGCAAGACTTTTGAGACAAGAGGAGAAATCTATTCAGCCACATCAAGAAGCCATAGAAGTCATCAAACTCGGTTCAGAAGAAGCAAAAAGAGAAGTCAAGATAGGGGCCGCTTTGCAAAGTGATGTAAAGAGAAGGTTGATTGAGCTGCTTCGAGAGTATGTTGATATCTTCGCCTGGTCATATGAAGACATGCCTGGATTAGACACGGATATAGTTATGCACAGGCTACCGCTCAAACCAGAATGTCCACCTGTAAAGCAAAAACCACGAAGAACTCGACCTGATATGGCTTTGAAAATCAAGGAAGAGGTTGAAAAACAGTTGAAGGCTGGTTTCTTATCTGTGTGTGAGTATCCTCCTTGGATTGCAAACATAGTACCTGTTCCTAAGAAGGACGGAAAGGTACGCATGTGTGTCGACTACCGAGATCTGAATAGGGCAAGTCCGAAGGATGATTTTCCTCTCCCTCATATTGACGTGCTAGTCGACAACACTGCTCAGTATTCGGTGTTCTCCTTCATGGATGGTTTTTCTGGCTATAATCAAATAAAGATGGCTCCTGAAGATATGACCAAGACTACTTTTACCACTCCGTGGGGTACGTATTGTTATAAGGTGATGCCTTTTGGTCTTAAGAATGCTGGTGCAACATATCAACGAGCTATGGTGACTCTCTTCCATGACATGATCCATAAGGAGATTGAGGTGTACGTCGATGATATGATTGCAAAATCCCAAACCGAGGAGGAACATTTGGTATATCTTGAGAAATTGTTTGCTCGTCTGCGGAAATTCAAGTTGAGGCTTAATCCAAACAAGTGCACTTTTGGAGTGCGATCTGGAAAGTTACTTGGATTCATCGTGAGCCAACGAGGGATTGAGGTCGACCCTGATAAAGTAAGAGCAATACAGAATATGCCAACACCAAAGAATGAAAAAGAAGTTCGAGGGTTCCTTGGGAGATTGAATTATATAGCCAGGTTCATTTCTCATCTCACTGACACTTGTGAACCCATCTTTAAGTTGTTGCGCAAGAATCAAGATATCCGTTGGGATGATCATTGTCAAGAAGCCTTCGAAAAGATCAAACAGTATCTCCAAGAGCCACCAATTCTCATGCCTCCGGTTCCTGGGCGGCCGCTTCTTATGTACTTGACTGTGCTTGAAGGATCTATGGGGTGTATGCTGGGCCAACATGACGAGTCTGGTCGAAAAGAGTACGCCATCTATTACCTGAGCAAAAAGTTTACCGATTGTGAATCCCGCTACTCACTACTCGAGAAAACTTGCTGTGCTTTGGTATGGGCTGCTCGCCGACTGAGGCAGTATATGTTGACTCACACCACTCTATTGATCTCCAAAATGGACCCGATAAAGTACATCTTTGAAAAACCGGCTCTTACAGGAAGACTAGCCCGATGGCAAATGCTTTTATCAGAATACGACATCCAGTATGTCACACAGAAGGCCATCAAAGGAAGTGTCCTTGCAGATCATCTTGCTCATCAGCCATTAGAAGAGTATCAGTCAATGAAGTTTGACTTTCCTGATGAAGATATCATGAAACTGGATGATAATGAAGGACCCGAACCAGGAGAGCGATGGACTCTCACGTTCGATGGTGCATCAAATGCTATGGGCCATGGTATTGGGGCAGTTTTGACTTCTCCTCGTCAAACTCACATCCCTTTCACAGCTAGAATATGCTTTGATTGCACAAACAATGTTGCGGAATACGAAGCTTGCATAATGGGTCTCGAAGCAGCCATTGATATGAGGATCAAGATCCTTGAGGTGTATGGGGACTCTGCCTTGGTTATACACCAAGTGAGAGGTGATTGGGAGACAAGACACCCCAATTTAGTTCCTTATAAGGACTATATCTTGGAGTTGCTGCCCGCTTTCTAGGAAATCACTTTCAATCACATCCCCCGAGAGGAAAATCAATTGGCAGATGCTTTGGCTACTTTGGCAGCTATGTTCAGAGTTAGCTCCCCTAAAGAAATGCCGGACATAACGATCCTCCGTTACAAAGAACCTGCACATGCATTCCCTGCCCACTGCCTCACTACCGAAGATGTGTATGATGAAAAGCCATGGTATTACGACATCAAGAGGTATGTGGAGAAGCAAGAGTATCCCGAAAATGCTACGATTGGTGATAAGCGAACGCTTCGAAGGTTAGCATCCAAATTCTTCTTGTCAGGAGACTTCCTGTACAAAAGAAACTATGATTCAGTTTTGCTCAGATGCGTGGATAGACACGAAGCAGAATTGATCATGCGGGAAATTCATGAAGGATCTTTTGGAACTCATTCTAGTGGACATTCCATGGCCAAAAAGATCTTGCGAGCAGGATATTATTGGATGACGATTGAAAGTGATTGTTATGTGTACGTGAAGAAATGTCACAAATGTCAAGTGTATGCTGACAGAATTCATGTCCCTCCAACTCCTCTGAATGTCCTGACGTCGCCTTGGCCCTTTGCTATGTGGGGCATAGACATGATCGGACGGATAGAGCCGCAAGCTTCGAATGGACACAGATTTATTCTTGTTGCTATCGACTACTTCACCAAATGGGTTGAAGCTGCTTCTTACAAGAACGTAACCAAGAAAGTCGTTACTCGCTTCATCAAGAAAGAGATCATATGCCGATATGGGGTTCCAAACAAGATCATCACTGATAATGGGTCCAATCTTAATAACAAGATGATGGCAGAGTTGTGTGGAGAGTTCAAGATTGAACACCACAATTCGTCACCCTATCGGCCAAAGATGAATGGCGCAGTCGAAGCTGCTAACAAGAATATAAAGAAGATCGTCCAAAAGATGGTCAGAACATATAAAGATTGGCATGAGATGTTTCCATTTGCTTTGCATGGCTACAGAACTTCGGTTCGTACTTCAACTGGGGCAACTCCTTTCTCTCTTGTCTACGGCATGGAGGCTGTATTACCTGTCGAGGTGGAAATTCCTTCGTTGAGAGTCTTGACGGACGCCAAACTCGATGAAACAGAATGGGTTCAAACGAGGCTTGATCATCTCAATCTAATTGAGGAGAAACGCTTATCTGCTATCTGCCATGGCCAGTTGTACCAAAAGAGGATCAAGAAAGCGTATGACAAGAAAATTCAGCCTCGAGAATTCCACACAGGTGACCTAGTCGTAAGGAAGATCTTGCCAATTCACACTGATCCAAGGGGCAAATGGACTCCCAACTATGAGGGACCATACATTGTGAAGAAAGCATTTTCAGGTGGTGCTTTAATCCTGACAAAGATGGATGGGGAAGACGTTCCACTTCCAGTCAATTCAGACTCAGTCAAAAAATACTACGCATAAAAGACCCGCTAGGTCGACGTACCTAGGCAAAAATAAGGGCATCCCGGCAAACCAAAAGGGTTTGGGCAAAAATTAGGGATAAAACAAAAAAAAAAAGGAAGGAGAATAACCCGCTAAGTTGAAAACCCGAAAGGGAGACTTAGGCAAAAAAGGGGCATCCCGCCGGATTGAAAACCCGAAAGGGCGATCCGGGCAAAAGTTAGGGATCAAAAGCGAGAGGCTGCAGTCTGAATATCCTTCACAAAGACCACTATACGCCCTTGACAGAACGGACAGATCAACCCAACCATTACCCTTCTGAAGCAAAGCATTGAGAGGATCGAGGATATGGGAACTGTAGCAATATCAGTTTTAGTGAAAATCCGAGCATTTCTCTTTGCCATTTTGCTCTTTGCATTTTATTTTCTTTTTCGCAGCTACCTCATTTAGGAGTTGCTTCCTTGTACAGAAGCCTATTCATAGGCATTCCATCAATAAAATAATCTTTCGATAAAAGAAAACTTTCCTTGTTACTCTTCATTTTTCGCATGCGAGGTGTGATTTAATTCGTTATTAAACATTGCATTGAAAGCATGGGGAATAATAATCACAAAATCAAAACGAAACATGATGTTACATAAACATAAAAGTGCTCTAAGCGGCACCATTTGCATCCAAACGTTGTTTTCTGTGCAGGTTGCAGGTTCTAGCCGTCATCTTGGCTCATGATATGTCACAAAGGTCATCATCATCCCACGTGAAAGTTCCAGAGTATAATTCATCAAGTACTGGTAAGCATGGAGCACCTGAAAAGGTCCATATCCCTCTTCCATATGGCAGACGAAGAGCGGTCTCTCAAAACTCGTGATTCCCCAAGCAGCATAGGATGTAAGGAAAGTCGAGCAAGATCATTTCATCCCCAGCAGGGCTATGTTCTAACCCTCAACGCAATTACCAATAATCTTTGGTACTGTAGGGTTCCAATATCAATTCACGATGATGGTTCAAGATCACAAGGCAGCGGACCCCAATGATCTGGCTCCCCTATCACTAACGCCTTTATTTGGCATTGCATATAGTTTCCATTGCATATAACATTGCATCCTCAAAAGCGTAGCATATCCGTCAAAAGCGGAACATTACGCCACAGAAAAGTCAAACATGCATACAAAGCATAAGCCAGTTAATGCAAATCATCCCTCAATCAAGACAGTGATACATCCCCACATAAAATGTCCTTACAAACTCCAATTGATATCTGCTACTCCATTGCAAATCTCCTCCACCCACGGTGCCGATACTTGGTTTTACCAATCCCCAATCCCCAGTTTAAGTGTTTTTCAATAATTTTCTTGTGGATCGTAGGTCCGTTAACCTTATCCTCATCTTTTCATTCTTGTGGATCGTAGGTCCGTTGACCTTATCCTCATCCTTTCAATCCTCGTGGATCGTAGGTCCGTTGACCTTATCCTCATCTTTTTCATCCTTGTGGATCGTAGGTCCGTTGACCTTATCCTCATCCTTTGCATTCTTGTGGATCGTAGGTCCGTTGACCTTATCCTCATCTTTTTCATTTCTTGTGGATCGTAGGTCCGTTGACCTTATCCTCATTTTTTCATTTCTTGTGGATCGTAGGTCCGTTGACCTTATCCTCATCTTTTCATTCTTGTGGATCGTAGGTCCGTTGACCTTATCCTCATCCTTTCAATCCTCGTGGATCGTAGGTCCGTTGACCTTATCCTCATCTTTTTCATTTCTTGTGGATCGTAGGTCCGTTGACCTTATCCTCATTTTTTCATTTCTTGTGGATCGTAGGTCCGTTGACCTTATCCTCATCTTTTCATTCTTGTGGATCGTAGGTCCGTTGACCTTATCCTCATCCTTTCAATCCTCGTGGATCGTAGGTCCGTTGACCTTATCCCCATCTTTTTCATTTCTTGTGGATCGTAGGTCCGTTGACCTTATCCCCATCTTTTTCATTCTTGTGGATCGTAGGTCCGTTGACCTTATCCCCATCTTTTTCATTCTTGTGGATCGTAGGTCCGTTGACCTTATCCTCATCTTTTTCATTTCTCACGGATCGTAGGTCCTACCTTTCCATCAAACCCGTATCTTCCAACCACAGTTTCATACAACAATCATTTCCAGTGAGAACCTTGTATTGGCACCTTGGCTACGTTACAAGCTACCCCATTTCAACCCCTTACCATAAACTTTCCCATCAGAAAAAAACAAAAATTTCTCTTTCCCCAGCAGATATCAAAAATAAAAGAATAAAGACCACTCCATCACCTCGGGACAAATTTCTGGTCTTCGGTATTTAATCTTCTTCTACTTCGAAGGTTCGAAAGGCTGGCGCGAATCTCACCTTCAAGTATAAGACGATTAAATCGGGGCAGCTGTCATACCCCAAATTTGTCCTACCCTTTAACTTCTAACTGGCTTAGGCTTTGCATTCATGTACATACATCACTTAGGTCATAACTCACACTCATGCATGCATACCATTGGCATCAATCAAAG